>NW_027207411.1:0-300000 GCF_963455315.2 Globicephala melas
CTGGACGGGCAAATTTAACTCTCATTTCCCACCAGGAAGAGGAAATAACCAAAGGCTCAGCGTGCCGTGCCGGAACCAGATTAGGGCCTGAAGCCATCCTGCGGTGTTGCGGCCAGCTCACAAGAAAACGAGTTGAAGAAAGGAGCTCAGGGGCACTGTAATTCACAAACCTGCAGAGTTATAAATGACAACTATCGTCCAAAAATATACTGAAGTAAGGCTGCCAAGAGGACTTGAAAGCGGGGCAGAATTGCAGGAAACCGATTTCAGGAGGTAGACTGGAATTGCATTGAAAGCATAGGAAAAGAGGCAGAACGTCCACAATGATGCACTTGGCCAAAAAGGGCGTATGCGTTTTTTCCTGAATATATTCAGGAAAGAACGCATACGCCCTTTTTGGCCAACCAAGCAAGCTTGCAAAGGAAATCTGCACTACAATGAAGTCTCACTTCCCCCCGGTCAAAAGGGCCATCTGAAAAAAGTGTAAAATCCAGAAAGGCAGGACAGGCCATGGAGAACTGGGAGCCTTGTTATGCTGATGGGCGGGATGTAAACTGCCAACAGACACTCGGGAGAAGTGTATGGTGTTTCCTGAAACATCTAAAAAACAAAGCAACAGAGCCTAGGCCACTTCCACTTATGGTCCTATAGCTTAGGGAAATTAAAATCAAAAAGACACAGCCACCCCAATGTTTGGGACGCCTCTGTTTACAAGAACCTCGTTTACCGTACAAGTTCAATATCACAGAAAGTGAAAAATGGATAAAGAACTTGTGGTACTTACGTACAATGCAGTATCACTCAGCAGTGAAATCTATGCCATCAGGCCCGTAGCAGCACAATGAGTGGATTCAGGTACGATGATTCTAACTGAAATAAGTCACACAGAAAAAGAAACATCATAAGATATCAGTAATACACGGAATGTAAACTTGGCTACACAGGAACTGAATTACAGAACAGAACAGGGTCTCAAATTTAGAAAACCAACTTATGCTTGTTTAAGGGTAAAGGTGAGTTGGGGTGCTGCATAAAACCAGAGATTGAAATGAGCACAGATAAAGTTCCTTAAGCCAAATATGGAATAGACAAGAGCTACTCCTTGCTCAACGAAATGGACTCAACACCGCATATTAAACGCCTAAGAATGTACCTGACTCTTAAGTATCTTAAAACCTATGGATTGCTATGTCTCCGAAAGAGAATCAAGCATGTGTACAGGGACATAAACGCAGCAGTGATAGGATTGGAGAGGTTCGGTGAGCAAATGAAGACCCTTTGAAGTCATATTGCATGGTACCCATTCCACGGGTTTCAACTACCCAGGTTTAAGGTATTCTTCCTTCAGCTAAAACATGCATGTGGAACCTAGAGTATGATCAACCATGTGATCGGGAGACGTGTTCAAATATGTCTCAGTTTTCGTACCCTGGTACTCGGGTGCAACATTCCAGACGCTTTACTAACACTCTCCCGACTTGGAGAGTCAGTCCCTTTAACCTCCTGTTTGGCCCAGTTTGCAATTTCTGCGGAAGATGAACAGGAATAGCGAGAACCAATGAGAGACTAGCTGGAGGTGTCTGGACGGGCAAATTTAACTCTCATTTCCCACCAGGAAGAGGAAATAACCAAAGGCTCAGCGTGCCGTGCCGGAACCAGATTAGGGCCTGAAGCCATCCTGCGGTGTTGCGGCCAGCTCACAAGAAAACGAGTTGAAGAAAGGAGCTCAGGGGCACTGTAATTCACAAACCTGCAGAGTTATAAATGACAACTATCGTCCAAAAATATACTGAAGTAAGGCTGCCAAGAGGACTTGAAAGCGGGGCAGAATTGCAGGAAACCGATTTCAGGAGGTAGACTGGAATTGCATTGAAAGCATAGGAAAAGAGGCAGAACGTCCACAATGATGCACTTGGCCAAAAAGGGCGTATGCGTTTTTTCCTGAATATATTCAGGAAAGAACGCATACGCCCTTTTTGGCCAACCAAGCAAGCTTGCAAAGGAAATCTGCACTACAATGAAGTCTCACTTCCCCCCGGTCAAAAGGGCCATCTGAAAAAAGTGTAAAATCCAGAAAGGCAGGACAGGCCATGGAGAACTGGGAGCCTTGTTATGCTGATGGGCGGGATGTAAACTGCCAACAGACACTCGGGAGAAGTGTATGGTGTTTCCTGAAACATCTAAAAAACAAAGCAACAGAGCCTAGGGCACTTCCACTTATGGTCCTATAGCTTAGGGAAATTAAAATCAAAAAGACACAGCCACCCCAATGTTTGGGACGCCTCTGTTTACAAGAACCTCGTTTACCGTACAAGTTCAATATCACAGAAAGTGAAAAATGGATAAAGAACTTGTGGTACTTACGTACAATGCAGTATCACTCAGCAGTGAAATCTATGTCATCAGGCCCGTAGCAGCACAATGAGTGGATTCAGGTACGATGATTCTAACTGAAATAAGTCACACAGAAAAAGAAACATCATAAGATATCAGTAATACACGGAATGTAAACTTGGCTACACAGGAACTGAATTACAGAACAGAACAGGGTCTCAAATTTAGAAAACCAACTTATGCTTGTTTAAGGGTAAAGGTGAGTTGGGGTGCTGCATAAAACCAGAGATTGAAATGAGCACAGATAAAGTTCCTTAAGCCAAATATGGAATAGACAAGAGCTACTCCTTGCTCAACGAAATGGACTCAACACCGCATATTAAACGCCTAAGAATGTACCTGACTCTTAAGTATCTTAAAACGTATGGATTGCTATGTCTCCGAAAGAGAATCAAGCATGTGTACAGGGACATAAACGCAGCAGTGATAGGATTGGAGAGGTTCGGTGAGCAAATGAAGACCCTTTGAAGTCATATTGCATGGTACCCATTCCACGGGTTTCAACTACCCAGGTTTAAGGTATTCTTCCTTCAGCTAAAACATGCATGTGGAACCTAGAGTATGATCAACCATGTGATCGGGAGACGTGTTCAAATATGTCTCAGTTTTCGTACCCTGGTACTCGGGTGCAACATTCCAGACGCTTTACTAACACTCTCCCGACTTGGAGAGTCAGTCCCTTTAACCTCCTGTTTGGCCCAGTTTGCAATTTCTGCGGAAGATGAACAGGAATAGCGAGAACCAATGAGAGACTAGCTGGAGGTGTCTGGACGGGCAAATTTAACTCTCATTTCCCACCAGGAAGAGGAAATAACCAAAGGCTCAGCGTGCCGTGCCGGAACCAGATTAGGGCCTGAAGCCATCCTGCGGTGTTGCGGCCAGCTCACAAGAAAACGAGTTGAAGAAAGGAGCTCAGGGGCACTGTAATTCACAAACCTGCAGAGTTATAAATGACAACTATCGTCCAAAAATATACTGAAGTAAGGCTGCCAAGAGGACTTGAAAGCGGGGCAGAATTGCAGGAAACCGATTTCAGGAGGTAGACTGGAATTGCATTGAAAGCATAGGAAAAGAGGCAGAACGTCCACAATGATGCACTTGGCCAAAAAGGGCGTATGCGTTTTTTCCTGAATATATTCAGGAAAGAACGCATACGCCCTTTTTGGCCAACCAAGCAAGCTTGCAAAGGAAATCTGCACTACAATGAAGTCTCACTTCCCCCCGGTCAAAAGGGCCATCTGAAAAAAGTGTAAAATCCAGAAAGGCAGGACAGGCCATGGAGAACTGGGAGCCTTGTTATGCTGATGGGCGGGATGTAAACTGCCAACAGACACTCGGGAGAAGTGTATGGTGTTTCCTGAAACATCTAAAAAACAAAGCAACAGAGCCTAGGGCACTTCCACTTATGGTCCTATAGCTTAGGGAAATTAAAATCAAAAAGACACAGCCACCCCAATGTTTGGGACGCCTCTGTTTACAAGAACCTCGTTTACCGTACAAGTTCAATATCACAGAAAGTGAAAAATGGATAAAGAACTTGTGGTACTTACGTACAATGCAGTATCACTCAGCAGTGAAATCTATGTCATCAGGCCCGTAGCAGCACAATGAGTGGATTCAGGTACGATGATTCTAACTGAAATAAGTCACACAGAAAAAGAAACATCATAAGATATCAGTAATACACGGAATGTAAACTTGGCTACACAGGAACTGAATTACAGAACAGAACAGGGTCTCAAATTTAGAAAACCAACTTATGCTTGTTTAAGGGTAAAGGTGAGTTGGGGTGCTGCATAAAACCAGAGATTGAAATGAGCACAGATAAAGTTCCTTAAGCCAAATATGGAATAGACAAGAGCTACTCCTTGCTCAACGAAATGGACTCAACACCGCATATTAAACGCCTAAGAATGTACCTGACTCTTAAGTATCTTAAAACCTATGGATTGCTATGTCTCCGAAAGAGAATCAAGCATGTGTACAGGGACATAAACGCAGCAGTGATAGGATTGGAGAGGTTCGGTGAGCAAATGAAGACCCTTTGAAGTCATATTGCATGGTACCCATTCCACGGGTTTCAACTACCCAGGTTTAAGGTATTCTTCCTTCAGCTAAAACATGCATGTGGAACCTAGAGTATGATCAACCATGTGATCGGGAGACGTGTTCAAATATGTCTCAGTTTTCGTACCCTGGTACTCGGGTGCAACATTCCAGACGCTTTACTAACACTCTCCCGACTTGGAGAGTCAGTCCCTTTAACCTCCTGTTTGGCCCAGTTTGCAATTTCTGCGGAAGATGAACAGGAATAGCGAGAACCAATGAGAGACTAGCTGGAGGTGTCTGGACGGGCAAATTTAACTCTCATTTCCCACCAGGAAGAGGAAATAACCAAAGGCTCAGCGTGCCGTGCCGGAACCAGATTAGGGCCTGAAGCCATCCTGCGGTGTTGCGGCCAGCTCACAAGAAAACGAGTTGAAGAAAGGAGCTCAGGGGCACTGTAATTCACAAACCTGCAGAGTTATAAATGACAACTATCGTCCAAAAATATACTGAAGTAAGGCTGCCAAGAGGACTTGAAAGCGGGGCAGAATTGCAGGAAACCGATTTCAGGAGGTAGACTGGAATTGCATTGAAAGCATAGGAAAAGAGGCAGAACGTCCACAATGATGCACTTGGCCAAAAAGGGCGTATGCGTTTTTTCCTGAATATATTCAGGAAAGAACGCATACGCCCTTTTTGGCCAACCAAGCAAGCTTGCAAAGGAAATCTGCACTACAATGAAGTCTCACTTCCCCCCGGTCAAAAGGGCCATCTGAAAAAAGTGTAAAATCCAGAAAGGCAGGACAGGCCATGGAGAACTGGGAGCCTTGTTATGCTGATGGGCGGGATGTAAACTGCCAACAGACACTCGGGAGAAGTGTATGGTGTTTCCTGAAACATCTAAAAAACAAAGCAACAGAGCCTAGGCCACTTCCACTTATGGTCCTATAGCTTAGGGAAATTAAAATCAAAAAGACACAGCCACCCCAATGTTTGGGACGCCTCTGTTTACAAGAACCTCGTTTACCGTACAAGTTCAATATCACAGAAAGTGAAAAATGGATAAAGAACTTGTGGTACTTACGTACAATGCAGTATCACTCAGCAGTGAAATCTATGTCATCAGGCCCGTAGCAGCACAATGAGTGGATTCAGGTACGATGATTCTAACTGAAATAAGTCACACAGAAAAAGAAACATCATAAGATATCAGTAATACACGGAATGTAAACTTGGCTACACAGGAACTGAATTACAGAACAGAACAGGGTCTCAAATTTAGAAAACCAACTTATGCTTGTTTAAGGGTAAAGGTGAGTTGGGGTGCTGCATAAAACCAGAGATTGAAATGAGCACAGATAAAGTTCCTTAAGCCAAATATGGAATAGACAAGAGCTACTCCTTGCTCAACGAAATGGACTCAACACCGCATATTAAACGCCTAAGAATGTACCTGACTCTTAAGTATCTTAAAACCTATGGATTGCTATGTCTCCGAAAGAGAATCAAGCATGTGTACAGGGACATAAACGCAGCAGTGATAGGATTGGAGAGGTTCGGTGAGCAAATGAAGACCCTTTGAAGTCATATTGCATGGTACCCATTCCACGGGTTTCAACTACCCAGGTTTAAGGTATTCTTCCTTCAGCTAAAACATGCATGTGGAACCTAGAGTATGATCAACCATGTGATCGGGAGACGTGTTCAAATATGTCTCAGTTTTCGTACCCTGGTACTCGGGTGCAACATTCCAGACGCTTTACTAACACTCTCCCGACTTGGAGAGTCAGTCCCTTTAACCTCCTGTTTGGCCCAGTTTGCAATTTCTGCGGAAGATGAACAGGAATAGCGAGAACCAATGAGAGACTAGCTGGAGGTGTCTGGACGGGCAAATTTAACTCTCATTTCCCACCAGGAAGAGGAAATAACCAAAGGCTCAGCGTGCCGTGCCGGAACCAGATTAGGGCCTGAAGCCATCCTGCGGTGTTGCGGCCAGCTCACAAGAAAACGAGTTGAAGAAAGGAGCTCAGGGGCACTGTAATTCACAAACCTGCAGAGTTATAAATGACAACTATCGTCCAAAAATATACTGAAGTAAGGCTGCCAAGAGGACTTGAAAGCGGGGCAGAATTGCAGGAAACCGATTTCAGGAGGTAGACTGGAATTGCATTGAAAGCATAGGAAAAGAGGCAGAACGTCCACAATGATGCACTTGGCCAAAAAGGGCGTATGCGTTTTTTCCTGAATATATTCAGGAAAGAACGCATACGCCCTTTTTGGCCAACCAAGCAAGCTTGCAAAGGAAATCTGCACTACAATGAAGTCTCACTTCCCCCCGGTCAAAAGGGCCATCTGAAAAAAGTGTAAAATCCAGAAAGGCAGGACAGGCCATGGAGAACTGGGAGCCTTGTTATGCTGATGGGCGGGATGTAAACTGCCAACAGACACTCGGGAGAAGTGTATGGTGTTTCCTGAAACATCTAAAAAACAAAGCAACAGAGCCTAGGCCACTTCCACTTATGGTCCTATAGCTTAGGGAAATTAAAATCAAAAAGACACAGCCACCCCAATGTTTGGGACGCCTCTGTTTACAAGAACCTCGTTTACCGTACAAGTTCAATATCACAGAAAGTGAAAAATGGATAAAGAACTTGTGGTACTTACGTACAATGCAGTATCACTCAGCAGTGAAATCTATGTCATCAGGCCCGTAGCAGCACAATGAGTGGATTCAGGTACGATGATTCTAACTGAAATAAGTCACACAGAAAAAGAAACATCATAAGATATCAGTAATACACGGAATGTCAACTTGGCTACACAGGAACTGAATTACAGAACAGAACAGGGTCTCAAATTTAGAAAACCAACTTATGCTTGTTTAAGGGTAAAGGTGAGTTGGGGTGCTGCATAAAACCAGAGATTGAAATGAGCACAGATAAAGTTCCTTAAGCCAAATATGGAATAGACAAGAGCTACTCCTTGCTCAACGAAATGGACTCAACACCGCATATTAAACGCCTAAGAATGTACCTGACTCTTAAGTATCTTAAAACCTATGGATTGCTATGTCTCCGAAAGAGAATCAAGCATGTGTACAGGGACATAAACGCAGCAGTGATAGGATTGGAGAGGTTCGGTGAGCAAATGAAGACCCTTTGAAGTCATATTGCATGGTACCCATTCCACGGGTTTCAACTACCCAGGTTTAAGGTATTCTTCCTTCAGCTAAAACATGCATGTGGAACCTAGAGTATGATCAACCATGTGATCGGGAGACGTGTTCAAATATGTCTCAGTTTTCGTACCCTGGTACTCGGGTGCAACATTCCAGACGCTTTACTAACACTCTCCTGACTTGGAGAGTCAGTCCCTTTAACCTCCTGTTTGGCCCAGTTTGCAATTTCTGCGGAAGATGAACAGGAATAGCGAGAACCAATGAGAGACTAGCTGGAGGTGTCTGGACGGGCAAATTTAACTCTCATTTCCCACCAGGAAGAGGAAATAACCAAAGGCTCAGCGTGCCGTGCCGGAACCAGATTAGGGCCTGAAGCCATCCTGCGGTGTTGCGGCCAGCTCACAAGAAAACGAGTTGAAGAAAGGAGCTCAGGGGCACTGTAATTCACAAACCTGCAGAGTTATAAATGACAGCTATCGTCCAAAAATATACTGAAGTAAGGCTGCCAAGAGGACTTGAAAGCGGGGCAGAATTGCAGGAAACCGATTTCAGGAGGTAGACTGGAATTGCATTGAAAGCATAGGAAAAGAGGCAGAACGTCCACAATGATGCACTTGGCCAAAAAGGGCGTATGCGTTTTTTCCTGAATATATTCAGGAAAAAACGCATACGCCCTTTTTGGCCAACCAAGCAAGCTTGCAAAGGAAATCTGCACTACAATGAAGTCTCACTTCCCCCCGGTCAAAAGGGCCATCTGAAAAAAGTGTAAAATCCAGAAAGGCAGGACAGGCCATGGAGAACTGGGAGCCTTGTTATGCTGATGGGCGGGATGTAAACTGCCAACAGACACTCGGGAGAAGTGTATGGTGTTTCCTGAAACATCTAAAAAACAAAGCAACAGAGCCTAGGGCACTTCCACTTATGGTCCTATAGCTTAGGGAAATTAAAATCAAAAAGACACAGCCACCCCAATGTTTGGGACGCCTCTGTTTACAAGAACCTCGTTTACCGTACAAGTTCAATATCACAGAAAGTGAAAAATGGATAAAGAACTTGTGGTACTTACGTACAATGCAGTATCACTCAGCAGTGAAATCTATGCCATCAGGCCCGTAGCAGCACAATGAGTGGATTCAGGTACGATGATTCTAACTGAAATAAGTCACACAGAAAAAGAAACATCATAAGATATCAGTAATACACGGAATGTGAACTTGGCTACACAGGAACTGAATTACAGAACAGAACAGGGTCTCAAATTTAGAAAACCAACTTATGCTTGTTTAAGGGTAAAGGTGAGTTGGGGTGCTGCATAAAACCAGAGATTGAAATGAGCACAGATAAAGTTCCTTAAGCCCAATATGGAATAGACAAGAGTTACTCCTTGCTCAACGAAATGGACTCAACACCGCATATTAAACGCCTAAGAATGTACCTGACTCTTAAGTATCTTAAAACCTATGGATTGCTATGTCTCCGAAAGAGAATCAAGCATGTGTACAGGGACATAAACGCAGCAGTGATAGGATTGGAGAGGTTCGGTGAGCAAATGAAGACCCTTTGAAGTCATATTGCATGGTACCCATTCCACGGGTTTCAACTACCCAGGTTTAAGGTATTCTTCCTTCAGCTAAAACATGCATGTGGAACCTAGAGTATGATCAACCATGTGATCGGGAGACGTGTTCAAATATGTCTCAGTTTTCGTACCCTGGTACTCGGGTGCAACATTCCAGACGCTTTACTAACACTCTCCCGACTTGGAGAGTCAGTCCCTTTAACCTCCTGTTTGGCCCAGTTTGCAATTTCTGCGGAAGATGAACAGGAATAGCGAGAACCAATGAGAGACTAGCTGGAGGTGTCTGGACGGGCAAATTTAACTCTCATTTCCCACCAGGAAGAGGAAATAACCAAAGGCTCAGCGTGCCGTGCCGGAACCAGATTAGGGCCTGAAGCCATCCTGCGGTGTTGCGGCCAGCTCACAAGAAAACGAGTTGAAGAAAGGAGCTCAGGGGCACTGTAATTCACAAACCTGCAGAGTTATAAATGACAACTATCGTCCAAAAATATACTGAAGTAAGGCTGCCAAGAGGACTTGAAAGCGGGGCAGAATTGCAGGAAACCGATTTCAGGAGGTAGACTGGAATTGCATTGAAAGCATAGGAAAAGAGGCAGAACGTCCACAATGATGCACTTGGCCAAAAAGGGCGTATGCGTTTTTTCCTGAATATATTCAGGAAAAAACGCATACGCCCTTTTTGGCCAACCAAGCAAGCTTGCAAAGGAAATCTGCACTACAATGAAGTCTCACTTCCCCCCGGTCAAAAGGGCCATCTGAAAAAAGTGTAAAATCCAGAAAGGCAGGACAGGCCATGGAGAACTGGGAGCCTTGTTATGCTGATGGGCGGGATGTAAACTGCCAACAGACACTCGGGAGAAGTGTATGGTGTTTCCTGAAACATCTAAAAAACAAAGCAACAGAGCCTAGGCCACTTCCACTTATGGTCCTATAGCTTAGGGAAATTAAAATCAAAAAGACACAGCCACCCCAAAGTTTGGGACGCCTCTGTTTACAAGAACCTCGTTTACCGTACAAGTTCAATATCACAGAAAGTGAAAAATGGATAAAGAACTTGTGGTACTTACGTACAATGCAGTATCACTCAGCAGTGAAATCTATGCCATCAGGCCCGTAGCAGCACAATGAGTGGATTCAGGTACGATGATTCTAACTGAAATAAGTCACACAGAAAAAGAAACATCATAAGATATCAGTAATACACGGAATGTAAACTTGGCTACACAGGAACTGAATTACAGAACAGAACAGGGTCTCAAATTTAGAAAACCAACTTATGCTTGTTTAAGGGTAAAGGTGAGTTGGGGTGCTGCATAAAACCAGAGATTGAAATGAGCACAGATAAAGTTCCTTAAGCCAAATATGGAATAGACAAGAGCTACTCCTTGCTCAACGAAATGGACTCAACACCGCATATTAAACGCCTAAGAATGTACCTGACTCTTAAGTATCTTAAAACCTATGGATTGCTATGTCTCCGAAAGAGAATCAAGCATGTGTACAGGGACATAAACGCAGCAGTGATAGGATTGGAGAGGTTCGGTGAGCAAATGAAGACCCTTTGAAGTCATATTGCATGGTACCCATTCCACGGGTTTCAACTACCCAGGTTTAAGGTATTCTTCCTTCAGCTAAAACATGCATGTGGAACCTAGAGTATGATCAACCATGTGATCGGGAGACGTGTTCAAATATGTCTCAGTTTTCGTACCCTGGTACTCGGGTGCAACATTCCAGACGCTTTACTAACACTCTCCCCACTTGGAGAGTCAGTCCCTTTAACCTCCTGTTTGGCCCAGTTTGCAATTTCTGCGGAAGATGAACAGGAATAGCGAGAACCAATGAGAGACTAGCTGGAGGTGTCTGGACGGGCAAATTTAACTCTCATTTCCCACCAGGAAGAGGAAATAACCAAAGGCTCAGCGTGCCGTGCCGGAACCAGATTAGGGCCTGAAGCCATCCTGCGGTGTTGCGGCCAGCTCACAAGAAAACGAGTTGAAGAAAGGAGCTCAGGGGCACTGTAATTCACAAACTTGCAGAGTTATAAATGACAACTATCGTCCAAAAATATACTGAAGTAAGGCTGCCAAGAGGACTTGAAAGCGGGGCAGAATTGCAGGAAACCGATTTCAGGAGGTAGACTGGAATTGCATTGAAAGCATAGGAAAAGAGGCAGAACGTCCACAATGATGCACTTGGCCAAAAAGGGCGTATGCGTTTTTTCCTGAATATATTCAGGAAAAAACGCATACGCCCTTTTTGGCCAACCAAGCAAGCTTGCAAAGGAAATCTGCACTACAATGAAGTCTCACTTCCCCCCGGTCAAAAGGGCCATCTGAAAAAAGTGTAAAATCCAGAAAGGCAGGACAGGCCATGGAGAACTGGGAGCCTTGTTATGCTGATGGGCGGGATGTAAACTGCCAACAGACACTCGGGAGAAGTGTATGGTGTTTCCTGAAACATCTAAAAAACAAAGCAACAGAGCCTAGGGCACTTCCACTTATGGTCCTATAGCTTAGGGAAATTAAAATCAAAAAGACACAGCCACCCCAATGTTTGGGACGCCTCTGTTTACAAGAACCTCGTTTACCGTACAAGTTCAATATCACAGAAAGTGAAAAATGGATAAAGAACTTGTGGTACTTACGTACAATGCAG
Organism: Globicephala melas; assembly: GCF_963455315.2. Taxonomy (NCBI): domain Eukaryota; kingdom Metazoa; phylum Chordata; class Mammalia; order Artiodactyla; family Delphinidae; genus Globicephala; species Globicephala melas. Next base: position 11,856 of record NW_027207411.1, read on the forward strand.
TATCACTCAGCAGTGAAATCTATGCCATCAGGCCCGTAGCAGCACAATGAGTGGATTCAGGTACGATGATTCTAACTGAAATAAGTCACACAGAAAAAGAAACATCATAAGATATCAGTAATACACGGAATGTGAACTTGGCTACACAGGAACTGAATTACAGAACAGAACAGGGTCTCAAATTTAGAAAACCAACTTATGCTTGTTTAAGGGTAAAGGTGAGTTGGGGTGCTGCATAAAACCAGAGATTGAAATGAGCACAGATAAAGTTCCTTAAGCCCAATATGGAATAGACAAGAGTTACTCCTTGCTCAACGAAATGGACTCAACACCGCATATTAAACGCCTAAGAATGTACCTGACTCTTAAGTATCTTAAAACCTATGGATTGCTATGTCTCCGAAAGAGAATCAAGCATGTGTACAGGGACATAAACGCAGCAGTGATAGGATTGGAGAGGTTCGGTGAGCAAATGAAGACCCTTTGAAGTCATATTGCATGGTACCCATTCCACGGGTTTCAACTACCCAGGTTTAAGGTATTCTTCCTTCAGCTAAAACATGCATGTGGAACCTAGAGTATGATCAACCATGTGATCGGGAGACGTGTTCAAATATGTCTCAGTTTTCGTACCCTGGTACTCGGGTGCAACATTCCAGACGCTTTACTAACACTCTCCCGACTTGGAGAGTCAGTCCCTTTAACCTCCTGTTTGGCCCAGTTTGCAATTTCTGCGGAAGATGAACAGGAATAGCGAGAACCAATGAGAGACTAGCTGGAGGTGTCTGGACGGGCAAATTTAACTCTCATTTCCCACCAGGAAGAGGAAATAACCAAAGGCTCAGCGTGCCGTGCCGGAACCAGATTAGGGCCTGAAGCCATCCTGCGGTGTTGCGGCCAGCTCACAAGAAAACGAGTTGAAGAAAGGAGCTCAGGGGCACTGTAATTCACAAACCTGCAGAGTTATAAATGACAACTATCGTCCAAAAATATACTGAAGTAAGGCTGCCAAGAGGACTTGAAAGCGGGGCAGAATTGCAGGAAACCGATTTCAGGAGGTAGACTGGAATTGCATTGAAAGCATAGGAAAAGAGGCAGAACGTCCACAATGATGCACTTGGCCAAAAAGGGCGTATGCGTTTTTTCCTGAATATATTCAGGAAAAAACGCATACGCCCTTTTTGGCCAACCAAGCAAGCTTGCAAAGGAAATCTGCACTACAATGAAGTCTCACTTCCCCCCGGTCAAAAGGGCCATCTGAAAAAAGTGTAAAATCCAGAAAGGCAGGACAGGCCATGGAGAACTGGGAGCCTTGTTATGCTGATGGGCGGGATGTAAACTGCCAACAGACACTCGGGAGAAGTGTATGGTGTTTCCTGAAACATCTAAAAAACAAAGCAACAGAGCCTAGGCCACTTCCACTTATGGTCCTATAGCTTAGGGAAATTAAAATCAAAAAGACACAGCCACCCCAAAGTTTGGGACGCCTCTGTTTACAAGAACCTCGTTTACCGTACAAGTTCAATATCACAGAAAGTGAAAAATGGATAAAGAACTTGTGGTACTTACGTACAATGCAGTATCACTCAGCAGTGAAATCTATGCCATCAGGCCCGTAGCAGCACAATGAGTGGATTCAGGTACGATGATTCTAACTGAAATAAGTCACACAGAAAAAGAAACATCATAAGATATCAGTAATACACGGAATGTAAACTTGGCTACACAGGAACTGAATTACAGAACAGAACAGGGTCTCAAATTTAGAAAACCAACTTATGCTTGTTTAAGGGTAAAGGTGAGTTGGGGTGCTGCATAAAACCAGAGATTGAAATGAGCACAGATAAAGTTCCTTAAGCCAAATATGGAATAGACAAGAGCTACTCCTTGCTCAACGAAATGGACTCAACACCGCATATTAAACGCCTAAGAATGTACCTGACTCTTAAGTATCTTAAAACCTATGGATTGCTATGTCTCCGAAAGAGAATCAAGCATGTGTACAGGGACATAAACGCAGCAGTGATAGGATTGGAGAGGTTCGGTGAGCAAATGAAGACCCTTTGAAGTCATATTGCATGGTACCCATTCCACGGGTTTCAACTACCCAGGTTTAAGGTATTCTTCCTTCAGCTAAAACATGCATGTGGAACCTAGAGTATGATCAACCATGTGATCGGGAGACGTGTTCAAATATGTCTCAGTTTTCGTACCCTGGTACTCGGGTGCAACATTCCAGACGCTTTACTAACACTCTCCCGACTTGGAGAGTCAGTCCCTTTAACCTCCTGTTTGGCCCAGTTTGCAATTTCTGCGGAAGATGAACAGGAATAGCGAGAACCAATGAGAGACTAGCTGGAGGTGTCTGGACGGGCAAATTTAACTCTCATTTCCCACCAGGAAGAGGAAATAACCAAAGGCTCAGCGTGCCGTGCCGGAACCAGATTAGGGCCTGAAGCCATCCTGCGGTGTTGCGGCCAGCTCACAAGAAAACGAGTTGAAGAAAGGAGCTCAGGGGCACTGTAATTCACAAACCTGCAGAGTTATAAATGACAACTATCGTCCAAAAATATACTGAAGTAAGGCTGCCAAGAGGACTTGAAAGCGGGGCAGAATTGCAGGAAACCGATTTCAGGAGGTAGACTGGAATTGCATTGAAAGCATAGGAAAAGAGGCAGAACGTCCACAATGATGCACTTGGCCAAAAAGGGCGTATGCGTTTTTTCCTGAATATATTCAGGAAAAAACGCATACGCCCTTTTTGGCCAACCAAGCAAGCTTGCAAAGGAAATCTGCACTACAATGAAGTCTCACTTCCCCCCGGTCAAAAGGGCCATCTGAAAAAAGTGTAAAATCCAGAAAGGCAGGACAGGCCATGGAGAACTGGGAGCCTTGTTATGCTGATGGGCGGGATGTAAACTGCCAACAGACACTCGGGAGAAGTGTATGGTGTTTCCTGAAACATCTAAAAAACAAAGCAACAGAGCCTAGGCCACTTCCACTTATGGTCCTATAGCTTAGGGAAATTAAAATCAAAAAGACACAGCCACCCCAATGTTTGGGACGCCTCTGTTTACAAGAACCTCGTTTACCGTACAAGTTCAATATCACAGAAAGTGAAAAATGGATAAAGAACTTGTGGTACTTACGTACAATGCAGTATCACTCAGCAGTGAAATCTATGCCATCAGGCCCGTAGCAGCACAATGAGTGGATTCAGGTACGATGATTCTAACTGAAATAAGTCACACAGAAAAAGAAACATCATAAGATATCAGTAATACACGGAATGTAAACTTGGCTACACAGGAACTGAATTACAGAACAGAACAGGGTCTCAAATTTAGAAAACCAACTTATGCTTGTTTAAGGGTAAAGGTGAGTTGGGGTGCTGCATAAAACCAGAGATTGAAATGAGCACAGATAAAGTTCCTTAAGCCAAATATGGAATAGACAAGAGCTACTCCTTGCTCAACGAAATGGACTCAACACCGCATATTAAACGCCTAAGAATGTACCTGACTCTTAAGTATCTTAAAACTTATGGATTGCTATGTCTCCGAAAGAGAATCAAGCATGTGTACAGGGACATAAACGCAGCAGTGATAGGATTGGAGAGGTTCGGTGAGCAAATGAAGACCCTTTGAAGTCATATTGCATGGTACCCATTCCACGGGTTTCAACTACCCAGGTTTAAGGTATTCTTCCTTCAGCTAAAACATGCATGTGGAACCTAGAGTATGATCAACCATGTGATCGGGAGACGTGTTCAAATATGTCTCAGTTTTCGTACCCTGGTACTCGGGTGCAACATTCCAGACGCTTTACTAACACTCTCCCGACTTGGAGAGTCAGTCCCTTTAACCTCCTGTTTGGCCCAGTTTGCAATTTCTGCGGAAGATGAACAGGAATAGCGAGAACCAATGAGAGACTAGCTGGAGGTGTCTGGACGGGCAAATTTAACTCTCATTTCCCACCAGGAAGAGGAAATAACCAAAGGCTCAGCGTGCCGTGCCGGAACCAGATTAGGGCCTGAAGCCATCCTGCGGTGTTGCGGCCAGCTCACAAGAAAACGAGTTGAAGAAAGGAGCTCAGGGGCACTGTAATTCACAAACCTGCAGAGTTATAAATGACAACTATCGTCCAAAAATATACTGAAGTAAGGCTGCCAAGAGGACTTGAAAGCGGGGCAGAATTGCAGGAAACCGATTTCAGGAGGTAGACTGGAATTGCATTGAAAGCATAGGAAAAGAGGCAGAACGTCCACAATGATGCACTTGGCCAAAAAGGGCGTATGCGTTTTTTCCTGAATATATTCAGGAAAGAACGCATACGCCCTTTTTGGCCAACCAAGCAAGCTTGCAAAGGAAATCTGCACTACAATGAAGTCTCACTTCCCCCCGGTCAAAAGGGCCATCTGAAAAAAGTGTAAAATCCAGAAAGGCAGGACAGGCCATGGAGAACTGGGAGCCTTGTTATGCTGATGGGCGGGATGTAAACTGCCAACAGACACTCGGGAGAAGTGTATGGTGTTTCCTGAAACATCTAAAAAACAAAGCAACAGAGCCTAGGCCACTTCCACTTATGGTCCTATAGCTTAGGGAAATTAAAATCAAAAAGACACAGCCACCCCAATGTTTGGGACGCCTCTGTTTACAAGAACCTCGTTTACCGTACAAGTTCAATATCACAGAAAGTGAAAAATGGATAAAGAACTTGTGGTACTTACGTACAATGCAGTATCACTCAGCAGTGAAATCTATGCCATCAGGCCCGTAGCAGCACAATGAGTGGATTCAGGTACGATGATTCTAACTGAAATAAGTCACACAGAAAAAGAAACATCATAAGATATCAGTAATACACGGAATGTAAACTTGGCTACACAGGAACTGAATTACAGAACAGAACAGGGTCTCAAATTTAGAAAACCAACTTATGCTTGTTTAAGGGTAAAGGTGAGTTGGGGTGCTGCATAAAACCAGAGATTGAAATGAGCACAGATAAAGTTCCTTAAGCCCAATATGGAATAGACAAGAGCTACTCCTTGCTCAACGAAATGGACTCAACACCGCATATTAAACGCCTAAGAATGTACCTGACTCTTAAGTATCTTAAAACCTATGGATTGCTATGTCTCCGAAAGAGAATCAAGCATGTGTACAGGGACATAAACGCAGCAGTGATAGGATTGGAGAGGTTCGGTGAGCAAATGAAGACCCTTTGAAGTCATATTGCATGGTACCCATTCCACGGGTTTCAACTACCCAGGTTTAAGGTATTCTTCCTTCAGCTAAAACATGCATGTGGAACCTAGAGTATGATCAACCATGTGATCGGGAGACGTGTTCAAATATGTCTCAGTTTTTGTACCCTGGTACTCGGGTGCAACATTCCAGACGCTTTACTAACACTCTCCCCACTTGGAGAGTCAGTCTCTTTAACCTCCTGTTTGGCCCAGTTTGCAATTTCTGCGGAAGATGAACAGGAATAGCGAGAACCAATGAGAGACTAGCTGGAGGTGTCTGGACGGGCAAATTTAACTCTCATTTCCCACCAGGAAGAGGAAATAACCAAAGGCTCAGCGTGCCGTGCCGGAACCAGATTAGGGCCTGAAGCCATCCTGCGGTGTTGCGGCCAGCTCACAAGAAAACGAGTTGAAGAAAGGAGCTCAGGGGCACTGTAATTCACAAACCTGCAGAGTTATAAATGACAACTATCGTCCAAAAATATACTGAAGTAAGGCTGCCAAGAGGACTTGAAAGCGGGGCAGAATTGCAGGAAACCGATTTCAGGAGGTAGACTGGAATTGCATTGAAAGCATAGGAAAAGAGGCAGAACGTCCACAATGATGCACTTGGCCAAAAAGGGCGTATGCGTTTTTTCCTGAATATATTCAGGAAAGAACGCATACGCCCTTTTTGGCCAACCAAGCAAGCTTGCAAAGGAAATCTGCACTACAATGAAGTCTCACTTCCCCCCGGTCAAAAGGGCCATCTGAAAAAAGTGTAAAATCCAGAAAGGCAGGACAGGCCATGGAGAACTGGGAGCCTTGTTATGCTGATGGGCGGGATGTAAACTGCCAACAGACACTCGGGAGAAGTGTATGGTGTTTCCTGAAACATCTAAAAAACAAAGCAACAGAGCCTAGGCCACTTCCACTTATGGTCCTATAGCTTAGGGAAATTAAAATCAAAAAGACACAGCCACCCCAATGTTTGGGACGCCTCTGTTTACAAGAACCTCGTTTACCGTACAAGTTCAATATCACAGAAAGTGAAAAATGGATAAAGAACTTGTGGTACTTACGTACAATGCAGTATCACTCAGCAGTGAAATCTATGCCATCAGGCCCGTAGCAGCACAATGAGTGGATTCAGGTACGATGATTCTAACTGAAATAAGTCACACAGAAAAAGAAACATCATAAGATATCAGTAATACACGGAATGTAAACTTGGCTACACAGGAACTGAATTACAGAACAGAACAGGGTCTCAAATTTAGAAAACCAACTTATGCTTGTTTAAGGGTAAAGGTGAGTTGGGGTGCTGCATAAAACCAGAGATTGAAATGAGCACAGATAAAGTTCCTTAAGCCAAATATGGAATAGACAAGAGCTACTCCTTGCTCAACGAAATGGACTCAACACCGCATATTAAACGCCTAAGAATGTACCTGACTCTTAAGTATCTTAAAACTTATGGATTGCTATGTCTCCGAAAGAGAATCAAGCATGTGTACAGGGACATAAACGCAGCAGTGATAGGATTGGAGAGGTTCGGTGAGCAAATGAAGACCCTTTGAAGTCATATTGCATGGTACCCATTCCACGGGTTTCAACTACCCAGGTTTAAGGTATTCTTCCTTCAGCTAAAACATGCATGTGGAACCTAGAGTATGATCAACCATGTGATCGGGAGACGTGTTCAAATATGTCTCAGTTTTCGTACCCTGGTACTCGGGTGCAACATTCCAGACGCTTTACTAACACTCTCCCGACTTGGAGAGTCAGTCCCTTTAACCTCCTGTTTGGCCCAGTTTGCAATTTCTGCGGAAGATGAACAGGAATAGCGAGAACCAATGAGAGACTAGCTGGAGGTGTCTGGACGGGCAAATTTAACTCTCATTTCCCACCAGGAAGAGGAAATAACCAAAGGCTCAGCGTGCCGTGCCGGAACCAGATTAGGGCCTGAAGCCATCCTGCGGTGTTGCGGCCAGCTCACAAGAAAACGAGTTGAAGAAAGGAGCTCAGGGGCACTGTAATTCACAAACCTGCAGAGTTATAAATGACAACTATCGTCCAAAAATATACTGAAGTAAGGCTGCCAAGAGGACTTGAAAGCGGGGCAGAATTGCAGGAAACCGATTTCAGGAGGTAGACTGGAATTGCATTGAAAGCATAGGAAAAGAGGCAGAACGTCCACAATGATGCACTTGGCCAAAAAGGGCGTATGCGTTTTTTCCTGAATATATTCAGGAAAGAACGCATACGCCCTTTTTGGCCAACCAAGCAAGCTTGCAAAGGAAATCTGCACTACAATGAAGTCTCACTTCCCCCCGGTCAAAAGGGCCATCTGAAAAAAGTGTAAAATCCAGAAAGGCAGGACAGGCCATGGAGAACTGGGAGCCTTGTTATGCTGATGGGCGGGATGTAAACTGCCAACAGACACTCGGGAGAAGTGTATGGTGTTTCCTGAAACATCTAAAAAACAAAGCAACAGAGCCTAGGCCACTTCCACTTATGGTCCTATAGCTTAGGGAAATTAAAATCAAAAAGACACAGCCACCCCAATGTTTGGGACGCCTCTGTTTACAAGAACCTCGTTTACCGTACAAGTTCAATATCACAGAAAGTGAAAAATGGATAAAGAACTTGTGGTACTTACGTACAATGCAGTATCACTCAGCAGTGAAATCTATGCCATCAGGCCCGTAGCAGCACAATGAGTGGATTCAGGTACGATGATTCTAACTGAAATAAGTCACACAGAAAAAGAAACATCATAAGATATCAGTAATACACGGAATGTAAACTTGGCTACACAGGAACTGAATTACAGAACAGAACAGGGTCTCAAATTTAGAAAACCAACTTATGCTTGTTTAAGGGTAAAGGTGAGTTGGGGTGCTGCATAAAACCAGAGATTGAAATGAGCACAGATAAAGTTCCTTAAGCCCAATATGGAATAGACAAGAGCTACTCCTTGCTCAACGAAATGGACTCAACACCGCATATTAAACGCCTAAGAATGTACCTGACTCTTAAGTATCTTAAAACCTATGGATTGCTATGTCTCCGAAAGAGAATCAAGCATGTGTACAGGGACATAAACGCAGCAGTGATAGGATTGGAGAGGTTCGGTGAGCAAATGAAGACCCTTTGAAGTCATATTGCATGGTACCCATTCCACGGGTTTCAACTACCCAGGTTTAAGGTATTCTTCCTTCAGCTAAAACATGCATGTGGAACCTAGAGTATGATCAACCATGTGATCGGGAGACGTGTTCAAATATGTCTCAGTTTTTGTACCCTGGTACTCGGGTGCAACATTCCAGACGCTTTACTAACACTCTCCCCACTTGGAGAGTCAGTCTCTTTAACCTCCTGTTTGGCCCAGTTTGCAATTTCTGCGGAAGATGAACAGGAATAGCGAGAACCAATGAGAGACTAGCTGGAGGTGTCTGGACGGGCAAATTTAACTCTCATTTCCCACCAGGAAGAGGAAATAACCAAAGGCTCAGCGTGCCGTGCCGGAACCAGATTAGGGCCTGAAGCCATCCTGCGGTGTTGCGGCCAGCTCACAAGAAAACGAGTTGAAGAAAGGAGCTCAGGGGCACTGTAATTCACAAACCTGCAGAGTTATAAATGACAACTATCGTCCAAAAATATACTGAAGTAAGGCTGCCAAGAGGACTTGAAAGCGGGGCAGAATTGCAGGAAACCGATTTCAGGAGGTAGACTGGAATTGCATTGAAAGCATAGGAAAAGAGGCAGAACGTCCACAATGATGCACTTGGCCAAAAAGGGCGTATGCGTTTTTTCCTGAATATATTCAGGAAAGAACGCATACGCCCTTTTTGGCCAACCAAGCAAGCTTGCAAAGGAAATCTGCACTACAATGAAGTCTCACTTCCCCCCGGTCAAAAGGGCCATCTGAAAAAAGTGTAAAATCCAGAAAGGCAGGACAGGCCATGGAGAACTGGGAGCCTTGTTATGCTGATGGGCGGGATGTAAACTGCCAACAGACACTCGGGAGAAGTGTATGGTGTTTCCTGAAACATCTAAAAAACAAAGCAACAGAGCCTAGGCCACTTCCACTTATGGTCCTATAGCTTAGGGAAATTAAAATCAAAAAGACACAGCCACCCCAATGTTTGGGACGCCTCTGTTTACAAGAACCTCGTTTACCGTACAAGTTCAATATCACAGAAAGTGAAAAATGGATAAAGAACTTGTGGTACTTACGTACAATGCAGTATCACTCAGCAGTGAAATCTATGCCATCAGGCCCGTAGCAGCACAATGAGTGGATTCAGGTACGATGATTCTAACTGAAATAAGTCACACAGAAAAAGAAACATCATAAGATATCAGTAATACACGGAATGTGAACTTGGCTACACAGGAACTGAATTACAGAACAGAACAGGGTCTCAAATTTAGAAAACCAACTTATGCTTGTTTAAGGGTAAAGGTGAGTTGGGGTGCTGCATAAAACCAGAGATTGAAATGAGCACAGATAAAGTTCCTTAAGCCCAATATGGAATAGACAAGAGTTACTCCTTGCTCAACGAAATGGACTCAACACCGCATATTAAACGCCTAAGAATGTACCTGACTCTTAAGTATCTTAAAACCTATGGATTGCTATGTCTCCGAAAGAGAATCAAGCATGTGTACAGGGACATAAACGCAGCAGTGATAGGATTGGAGAGGTTCGGTGAGCAAATGAAGACCCTTTGAAGTCATATTGCATGGTACCCATTCCACGGGTTTCAACTACCCAGGTTTAAGGTATTCTTCCTTCAGCTAAAACATGCATGTGGAACCTAGAGTATGATCAACCATGTGATCGGGAGACGTGTTCAAATATGTCTCAGTTTTCGTACCCTGGTACTCGGGTGCAACATTCCAGACGCTTTACTAACACTCTCCCGACTTGGAGAGTCAGTCCCTTTAACCTCCTGTTTGGCCCAGTTTGCAATTTCTGCGGAAGATGAACAGGAATAGCGAGAACCAATGAGAGACTAGCTGGAGGTGTCTGGACGGGCAAATTTAACTCTCATTTCCCACCAGGAAGAGGAAATAACCAAAGGCTCAGCGTGCCGTGCCGGAACCAGATTAGGGCCTGAAGCCATCCTGCGGTGTTGCGGCCAGCTCACAAGAAAACGAGTTGAAGAAAGGAGCTCAGGGGCACTGTAATTCACAAACCTGCAGAGTTATAAATGACAACTATCGTCCAAAAATATACTGAAGTAAGGCTGCCAAGAGGACTTGAAAGCGGGGCAGAATTGCAGGAAACCGATTTCAGGAGGTAGACTGGAATTGCATTGAAAGCATAGGAAAAGAGGCAGAACGTCCACAATGATGCACTTGGCCAAAAAGGGCGTATGCGTTTTTTCCTGAATATATTCAGGAAAAAACGCATACGCCCTTTTTGGCCAACCAAGCAAGCTTGCAAAGGAAATCTGCACTACAATGAAGTCTCACTTCCCCCCGGTCAAAAGGGCCATCTGAAAAAAGTGTAAAATCCAGAAAGGCAGGACAGGCCATGGAGAACTGGGAGCCTTGTTATGCTGATGGGCGGGATGTAAACTGCCAACAGACACTCGGGAGAAGTGTATGGTGTTTCCTGAAACATCTAAAAAACAAAGCAACAGAGCCTAGGCCACTTCCACTTATGGTCCTATAGCTTAGGGAAATTAAAATCAAAAAGACACAGCCACCCCAAAGTTTGGGACGCCTCTGTTTACAAGAACCTCGTTTACCGTACAAGTTCAATATCACAGAAAGTGAAAAATGGATAAAGAACTTGTGGTACTTACGTACAATGCAGTATCACTCAGCAGTGAAATCTATGCCATCAGGCCCGTAGCAGCACAATGAGTGGATTCAGGTACGATGATTCTAACTGAAATAAGTCACACAGAAAAAGAAACATCATAAGATATCAGTAATACACGGAATGTAAACTTGGCTACACAGGAACTGAATTACAGAACAGAACAGGGTCTCAAATTTAGAAAACCAACTTATGCTTGTTTAAGGGTAAAGGTGAGTTGGGGTGCTGCATAAAACCAGAGATTGAAATGAGCACAGATAAAGTTCCTTAAGCCAAATATGGAATAGACAAGAGCTACTCCTTGCTCAACGAAATGGACTCAACACCGCATATTAAACGCCTAAGAATGTACCTGACTCTTAAGTATCTTAAAACCTATGGATTGCTATGTCTCCGAAAGAGAATCAAGCATGTGTACAGGGACATAAACGCAGCAGTGATAGGATTGGAGAGGTTCGGTGAGCAAATGAAGACCCTTTGAAGTCATATTGCATGGTACCCATTCCACGGGTTTCAACTACCCAGGTTTAAGGTATTCTTCCTTCAGCTAAAACATGCATGTGGAACCTAGAGTATGATCAACCATGTGATCGGGAGACGTGTTCAAATATGTCTCAGTTTTCGTACCCTGGTACTCGGGTGCAACATTCCAGACGCTTTACTAACACTCTCCCGACTTGGAGAGTCAGTCCCTTTAACCTCCTGTTTGGCCCAGTTTGCAATTTCTGCGGAAGATGAACAGGAATAGCGAGAACCAATGAGAGACTAGCTGGAGGTGTCTGGACGGGCAAATTTAACTCTCATTTCCCACCAGGAAGAGGAAATAACCAAAGGCTCAGCGTGCCGTGCCGGAACCAGATTAGGGCCTGAAGCCATCCTGCGGTGTTGCGGCCAGCTCACAAGAAAACGAGTTGAAGAAAGGAGCTCAGGGGCACTGTAATTCACAAACCTGCAGAGTTATAAATGACAACTATCGTCCAAAAATATACTGAAGTAAGGCTGCCAAGAGGACTTGAAAGCGGGGCAGAATTGCAGGAAACCGATTTCAGGAGGTAGACTGGAATTGCATTGAAAGCATAGGAAAAGAGGCAGAACGTCCACAATGATGCACTTGGCCAAAAAGGGCGTATGCGTTTTTTCCTGAATATATTCAGGAAAAAACGCATACGCCCTTTTTGGCCAACCAAGCAAGCTTGCAAAGGAAATCTGCACTACAATGAAGTCTCACTTCCCCCCGGTCAAAAGGGCCATCTGAAAAAAGTGTAAAATCCAGAAAGGCAGGACAGGCCATGGAGAACTGGGAGCCTTGTTATGCTGATGGGCGGGATGTAAACTGCCAACAGACACTCGGGAGAAGTGTATGGTGTTTCCTGAAACATCTAAAAAACAAAGCAACAGAGCCTAGGCCACTTCCACTTATGGTCCTATAGCTTAGGGAAATTAAAATCAAAAAGACACAGCCACCCCAATGTTTGGGACGCCTCTGTTTACAAGAACCTCGTTTACCGTACAAGTTCAATATCACAGAAAGTGAAAAATGGATAAAGAACTTGTGGTACTTACGTACAATGCAGTATCACTCAGCAGTGAAATCTATGCCATCAGGCCCGTAGCAGCACAATGAGTGGATTCAGGTACGATGATTCTAACTGAAATAAGTCACACAGAAAAAGAAACATCATAAGATATCAGTAATACACGGAATGTAAACTTGGCTACACAGGAACTGAATTACAGAACAGAACAGGGTCTCAAATTTAGAAAACCAACTTATGCTTGTTTAAGGGTAAAGGTGAGTTGGGGTGCTGCATAAAACCAGAGATTGAAATGAGCACAGATAAAGTTCCTTAAGCCAAATATGGAATAGACAAGAGCTACTCCTTGCTCAACGAAATGGACTCAACACCGCATATTAAACGCCTAAGAATGTACCTGACTCTTAAGTATCTTAAAACTTATGGATTGCTATGTCTCCGAAAGAGAATCAAGCATGTGTACAGGGACATAAACGCAGCAGTGATAGGATTGGAGAGGTTCGGTGAGCAAATGAAGACCCTTTGAAGTCATATTGCATGGTACCCATTCCACGGGTTTCAACTACCCAGGTTTAAGGTATTCTTCCTTCAGCTAAAACATGCATGTGGAACCTAGAGTATGATCAACCATGTGATCGGGAGACGTGTTCAAATATGTCTCAGTTTTCGTACCCTGGTACTCGGGTGCAACATTCCAGACGCTTTACTAACACTCTCCCGACTTGGAGAGTCAGTCCCTTTAACCTCCTGTTTGGCCCAGTTTGCAATTTCTGCGGAAGATGAACAGGAATAGCGAGAACCAATGAGAGACTAGCTGGAGGTGTCTGGACGGGCAAATTTAACTCTCATTTCCCACCAGGAAGAGGAAATAACCAAAGGCTCAGCGTGCCGTGCCGGAACCAGATTAGGGCCTGAAGCCATCCTGCGGTGTTGCGGCCAGCTCACAAGAAAACGAGTTGAAGAAAGGAGCTCAGGGGCACTGTAATTCACAAACCTGCAGAGTTATAAATGACAACTATCGTCCAAAAATATACTGAAGTAAGGCTGCCAAGAGGACTTGAAAGCGGGGCAGAATTGCAGGAAACCGATTTCAGGAGGTAGACTGGAATTGCATTGAAAGCATAGGAAAAGAGGCAGAACGTCCACAATGATGCACTTGGCCAAAAAGGGCGTATGCGTTTTTTCCTGAATATATTCAGGAAAGAACGCATACGCCCTTTTTGGCCAACCAAGCAAGCTTGCAAAGGAAATCTGCACTACAATGAAGTCTCACTTCCCCCCGGTCAAAAGGGCCATCTGAAAAAAGTGTAAAATCCAGAAAGGCAGGACAGGCCATGGAGAACTGGGAGCCTTGTTATGCTGATGGGCGGGATGTAAACTGCCAACAGACACTCGGGAGAAGTGTATGGTGTTTCCTGAAACATCTAAAAAACAAAGCAACAGAGCCTAGGCCACTTCCACTTATGGTCCTATAGCTTAGGGAAATTAAAATCAAAAAGACACAGCCACCCCAATGTTTGGGACGCCTCTGTTTACAAGAACCTCGTTTACCGTACAAGTTCAATATCACAGAAAGTGAAAAATGGATAAAGAACTTGTGGTACTTACGTACAATGCAGTATCACTCAGCAGTGAAATCTATGCCATCAGGCCCGTAGCAGCACAATGAGTGGATTCAGGTACGATGATTCTAACTGAAATAAGTCACACAGAAAAAGAAACATCATAAGATATCAGTAATACACGGAATGTAAACTTGGCTACACAGGAACTGAATTACAGAACAGAACAGGGTCTCAAATTTAGAAAACCAACTTATGCTTGTTTAAGGGTAAAGGTGAGTTGGGGTGCTGCATAAAACCAGAGATTGAAATGAGCACAGATAAAGTTCCTTAAGCCCAATATGGAATAGAAAAGAGCTACTCCTTGCTCAACGAAATGGACTCAACACCGCATATTAAACGCCTAAGAATGTACCTGACTCTTAAGTATCTTAAAACCTATGGATTGCTATGTCTCCGAAAGAGAATCAAGCATGTGTACAGGGACATAAACGCAGCAGTGATAGGATTGGAGAGGTTCGGTGAGCAAATGAAGACCCTTTGAAGTCATATTGCATGGTACCCATTCCACGGGTTTCAACTACCCAGGTTTAAGGTATTCTTCCTTCAGCTAAAACATGCATGTGGAACCTAGAGTATGATCAACCATGTGATCGGGAGACGTGTTCAAATATGTCTCAGTTTTTGTACCCTGGTACTCGGGTGCAACATTCCAGACGCTTTACTAACACTCTCCCCACTTGGAGAGTCAGTCTCTTTAACCTCCTGTTTGGCCCAGTTTGCAATTTCTGCGGAAGATGAACAGGAATAGCGAGAACCAATGAGAGACTAGCTGGAGGTGTCTGGACGGGCAAATTTAACTCTCATTTCCCACCAGGAAGAGGAAATAACCAAAGGCTCAGCGTGCCGTGCCGGAACCAGATTAGGGCCTGAAGCCATCCTGCGGTGTTGCGGCCAGCTCACAAGAAAACGAGTTGAAGAAAGGAGCTCAGGGGCACTGTAATTCACAAACCTGCAGAGTTATAAATGACAACTATCGTCCAAAAATATACTGAAGTAAGGCTGCCAAGAGGACTTGAAAGCGGGGCAGAATTGCAGGAAACCGATTTCAGGAGGTAGACTGGAATTGCATTGAAAGCATAGGAAAAGAGGCAGAACGTCCACAATGATGCACTTGGCCAAAAAGGGCGTATGCGTTTTTTCCTGAATATATTCAGGAAAGAACGCATACGCCCTTTTTGGCCAACCAAGCAAGCTTGCAAAGGAAATCTGCACTACAATGAAGTCTCACTTCCCCCCGGTCAAAAGGGCCATCTGAAAAAAGTGTAAAATCCAGAAAGGCAGGACAGGCCATGGAGAACTGGGAGCCTTGTTATGCTGATGGGCGGGATGTAAACTGCCAACAGACACTCGGGAGAAGTGTATGGTGTTTCCTGAAACATCTAAAAAACAAAGCAACAGAGCCTAGGCCACTTCCACTTATGGTCCTATAGCTTAGGGAAATTAAAATCAAAAAGACACAGCCACCCCAATGTTTGGGACGCCTCTGTTTACAAGAACCTCGTTTACCGTACAAGTTCAATATCACAGAAAGTGAAAAATGGATAAAGAACTTGTGGTACTTACGTACAATGCAGTATCACTCAGCAGTGAAATCTATGCCATCAGGCCCGTAGCAGCACAATGAGTGGATTCAGGTACGATGATTCTAACTGAAATAAGTCACACAGAAAAAGAAACATCATAAGATATCAGTAATACACGGAATGTAAACTTGGCTACACAGGAACTGAATTACAGAACAGAACAGGGTCTCAAATTTAGAAAACCAACTTATGCTTGTTTAAGGGTAAAGGTGAGTTGGGGTGCTGCATAAAACCAGAGATTGAAATGAGCACAGATAAAGTTCCTTAAGCCCAATATGGAATAGACAAGAGCTACTCCTTGCTCAACGAAATGGACTCAACACCGCATATTAAACGCCTAAGAATGTACCTGACTCTTAAGTATCTTAAAACCTATGGATTGCTATGTCTCCGAAAGAGAATCAAGCATGTGTACAGGGACATAAACGCAGCAGTGATAGGATTGGAGAGGTTCGGTGAGCAAATGAAGACCCTTTGAAGTCATATTGCATGGTACCCATTCCACGGGTTTCAACTACCCAGGTTTAAGGTATTCTTCCTTCAGCTAAAACATGCATGTGGAACCTAGAGTATGATCAACCATGTGATCGGGAGACGTGTTCAAATATGTCTCAGTTTTTGTACCCTGGTACTCGGGTGCAACATTCCAGACGCTTTACTAACACTCTCCCCACTTGGAGAGTCAGTCCCTTTAACCTCCTGTTTGGCCCAGTTTGCAATTTCTGCGGAAGATGAACAGGAATAGCGAGAACCAATGAGAGACTAGCTGGAGGTGTCTGGACGGGCAAATTTAACTCTCATTTCCCACCAGGAAGAGGAAATAACCAAAGGCTCAGCGTGCCGTGCCGGAACCAGATTAGGGCCTGAAGCCATCCTGCGGTGTTGCGGCCAGCTCACAAGAAAACGAGTTGAAGAAAGGAGCTCAGGGGCACTGTAATTCACAAACCTGCAGAGTTATAAATGACAACTATCGTCCAAAAATATACTGAAGTAAGGCTGCCAAGAGGACTTGAAAGCGGGGCAGAATTGCAGGAAACCGATTTCAGGAGGTAGACTGGAATTGCATTGAAAGCATAGGAAAAGAGGCAGAACGTCCACAATGATGCACTTGGCCAAAAAGGGCGTATGCGTTTTTTCCTGAATATATTCAGGAAAGAACGCATACGCCCTTTTTGGCCAACCAAGCAAGCTTGCAAAGGAAATCTGCACTACAATGAAGTCTCACTTCCCCCCGGTCAA
The DNA here is from genome assembly GCF_963455315.2 of Globicephala melas. Classification (NCBI taxonomy): domain Eukaryota; kingdom Metazoa; phylum Chordata; class Mammalia; order Artiodactyla; family Delphinidae; genus Globicephala; species Globicephala melas. The sequence continues at coordinate 28,904 of NW_027207411.1, forward strand.
AAGGGCCATCTGAAAAAAGTGTAAAATCCAGAAAGGCAGGACAGGCCATGGAGAACTGGGAGCCTTGTTATGCTGATGGGCGGGATGTAAACTGCCAACAGACACTCGGGAGAAGTGTATGGTGTTTCCTGAAACATCTAAAAAACAAAGCAACAGAGCCTAGGCCACTTCCACTTATGGTCCTATAGCTTAGGGAAATTAAAATCAAAAAGACACAGCCACCCCAATGTTTGGGACGCCTCTGTTTACAAGAACCTCGTTTACCGTACAAGTTCAATATCACAGAAAGTGAAAAATGGATAAAGAACTTGTGGTACTTACGTACAATGCAGTATCACTCAGCAGTGAAATCTATGCCATCAGGCCCGTAGCAGCACAATGAGTGGATTCAGGTACGATGATTCTAACTGAAATAAGTCACACAGAAAAAGAAACATCATAAGATATCAGTAATACACGGAATGTAAACTTGGCTACACAGGAACTGAATTACAGAACAGAACAGGGTCTCAAATTTAGAAAACCAACTTATGCTTGTTTAAGGGTAAAGGTGAGTTGGGGTGCTGCATAAAACCAGAGATTGAAATGAGCACAGATAAAGTTCCTTAAGCCAAATATGGAATAGACAAGAGCTACTCCTTGCTCAACGAAATGGACTCAACACCGCATATTAAACGCCTAAGAATGTACCTGACTCTTAAGTATCTTAAAACCTATGGATTGCTATGTCTCCGAAAGAGAATCAAGCATGTGTACAGGGACATAAACGCAGCAGTGATAGGATTGGAAGGTTCGGTGAGCAAATGAAGACCCTTTGAAGTCATATTGCATGGTACCCATTCCACGGGTTTCAACTACCCAGGTTTAAGGTATTCTTCCTTCAGCTAAAACATGCATGTGGAACCTAGAGTATGATCAACCATGTGATCGGGAGACGTGTTCAAATATGTCTCAGTTTTCGTACCCTGGTACTCGGGTGCAACATTCCAGACGCTTTACTAACACTCTCCCGACTTGGAGAGTCAGTCCCTTTAACCTCCTGTTTGGCCCAGTTTGCAATTTCTGCGGAAGATGAACAGGAATAGCGAGAACCAATGAGAGACTAGCTGGAGGTGTCTGGACGGGCAAATTTAACTCTCATTTCCCACCAGGAAGAGGAAATAACCAAAGGCTCAGCGTGCCGTGCCGGAACCAGATTAGGGCCTGAAGCCATCCTGCGGTGTTGCGGCCAGCTCACAAGAAAACGAGTTGAAGAAAGGAGCTCAGGGGCACTGTAATTCACAAACCTGCAGAGTTATAAATGACAACTATCGTCCAAAAATATACTGAAGTAAGGCTGCCAAGAGGACTTGAAAGCGGGGCAGAATTGCAGGAAACCGATTTCAGGAGGTAGACTGGAATTGCATTGAAAGCATAGGAAAAGAGGCAGAACGTCCACAATGATGCACTTGGCCAAAAAGGGCGTATGCGTTTTTTCCTGAATATATTCAGGAAAGAACGCATACGCCCTTTTTGGCCAACCAAGCAAGCTTGCAAAGGAAATCTGCACTACAATGAAGTCTCACTTCCCCCCGGTCAAAAGGGCCATCTGAAAAAAGTGTAAAATCCAGAAAGGCAGGACAGGCCATGGAGAACTGGGAGCCTTGTTATGCTGATGGGCGGGATGTAAACTGCCAACAGACACTCGGGAGAAGTGTATGGTGTTTCCTGAAACATCTAAAAAACAAAGCAACAGAGCCTAGGGCACTTCCACTTATGGTCCTATAGCTTAGGGAAATTAAAATCAAAAAGACACAGCCACCCCAATGTTTGGGACGCCTCTGTTTACAAGAACCTCGTTTACCGTACAAGTTCAATATCACAGAAAGTGAAAAATGGATAAAGAACTTGTGGTACTTACGTACAATGCAGTATCACTCAGCAGTGAAATCTATGCCATCAGGCCCGTAGCAGCACAATGAGTGGATTCAGGTACGATGATTCTAACTGAAATAAGTCACACAGAAAAAGAAACATCATAAGATATCAGTAATACACGGAATGTGAACTTGGCTACACAGGAACTGAATTACAGAACAGAACAGGGTCTCAAATTTAGAAAACCAACTTATGCTTGTTTAAGGGTAAAGGTGAGTTGGGGTGCTGCATAAAACCAGAGATTGAAATGAGCACAGATAAAGTTCCTTAAGCCAAATATGGAATAGACAAGAGCTACTCCTTGCTCAACGAAATGGACTCAACACCGCATATTAAACGCCTAAGAATGTACCTGACTCTTAAGTATCTTAAAACCTATGGATTGCTATGTCTCCGAAAGAGAATCAAGCATGTGTACAGGGACATAAACGCAGCAGTGATAGGATTGGAGAGGTTCGGTGAGCAAATGAAGACCCTTTGAAGTCATATTGCATGGTACCCATTCCACGGGTTTCAACTACCCAGGTTTAAGGTATTCTTCCTTCAGCTAAAACATGCATGTGGAACCTAGAGTATGATCAACCATGTGATCGGGAGACGTGTTCAAATATGTCTCAGTTTTCGTACCCTGGTACTCGGGTGCAACATTCCAGACGCTTTACTAACACTCTCCCGACTTGGAGAGTCAGTCCCTTTAACCTCCTGTTTGGCCCAGTTTGCAATTTCTGCGGAAGATGAACAGGAATAGCGAGAACCAATGAGAGACTAGCTGGAGGTGTCTGGACGGGCAAATTTAACTCTCATTTCCCACCAGGAAGAGGAAATAACCAAAGGCTCAGCGTGCCGTGCCGGAACCAGATTAGGGCCTGAAGCCATCCTGCGGTGTTGCGGCCAGCTCACAAGAAAACGAGTTGAAGAAAGGAGCTCAGGGGCACTGTAATTCACAAACCTGCAGAGTTATAAATGACAACTATCGTCCAAAAATATACTGAAGTAAGGCTGCCAAGAGGACTTGAAAGCGGGGCAGAATTGCAGGAAACCGATTTCAGGAGGTAGACTGGAATTGCATTGAAAGCATAGGAAAAGAGGCAGAACGTCCACAATGATGCACTTGGCCAAAAAGGGCGTATGCGTTTTTTCCTGAATATATTCAGGAAAGAACGCATACGCCCTTTTTGGCCAACCAAGCAAGCTTGCAAAGGAAATCTGCACTACAATGAAGTCTCACTTCCCCCCGGTCAAAAGGGCCATCTGAAAAAAGTGTAAAATCCAGAAAGGCAGGACAGGCCATGGAGAACTGGGAGCCTTGTTATGCTGATGGGCGGGATGTAAACTGCCAACAGACACTCGGGAGAAGTGTATGGTGTTTCCTGAAACATCTAAAAAACAAAGCAACAGAGCCTAGGGCACTTCCACTTATGGTCCTATAGCTTAGGGAAATTAAAATCAAAAAGACACAGCCACCCCAATGTTTGGGACGCCTCTGTTTACAAGAACCTCGTTTACCGTACAAGTTCAATATCACAGAAAGTGAAAAATGGATAAAGAACTTGTGGTACTTACGTACAATGCAGTATCACTCAGCAGTGAAATCTATGCCATCAGGCCCGTAGCAGCACAATGAGTGGATTCAGGTACGATGATTCTAACTGAAATAAGTCACACAGAAAAAGAAACATCATAAGATATCAGTAATACACGGAATGTGAACTTGGCTACACAGGAACTGAATTACAGAACAGAACAGGGTCTCAAATTTAGAAAACCAACTTATGCTTGTTTAAGGGTAAAGGTGAGTTGGGGTGCTGCATAAAACCAGAGATTGAAATGAGCACAGATAAAGTTCCTTAAGCCAAATATGGAATAGACAAGAGCTACTCCTTGCTCAACGAAATGGACTCAACACCGCATATTAAACGCCTAAGAATGTACCTGACTCTTAAGTATCTTAAAACCTATGGATTGCTATGTCTCCGAAAGAGAATCAAGCATGTGTACAGGGACATAAACGCAGCAGTGATAGGATTGGAGAGGTTCGGTGAGCAAATGAAGACCCTTTGAAGTCATATTGCATGGTACCCATTCCACGGGTTTCAACTACCCAGGTTTAAGGTATTCTTCCTTCAGCTAAAACATGCATGTGGAACCTAGAGTATGATCAACCATGTGATCGGGAGACGTGTTCAAATATGTCTCAGTTTTCGTACCCTGGTACTCGGGTGCAACATTCCAGACGCTTTACTAACACTCTCCCGACTTGGAGAGTCAGTCCCTTTAACCTCCTGTTTGGCCCAGTTTGCAATTTCTGCGGAAGATGAACAGGAATAGCGAGAACCAATGAGAGACTAGCTGGAGGTGTCTGGACGGGCAAATTTAACTCCCATTTCCCACCAGGAAGAGGAAAGAACCAAAGGCTCAGCGTGCCGTGCCGGAACCAGATTAGGGCCTGAAGCCATCCTGCGGTGTTGCGGCCAGCTCACAAGAAAACGAGTTGAAGAAAGGAGCTCAGGGGCACTGTAATTCACAAACCTGCAGAGTTATAAATAACAACTATCGTCCAAAAATATACTGAAGTAAGGCTGCCAAGAGGACTTGAAAGCGGGGCAGAATTGCAGGAAACCGATTTCAGGAGGTAGACTGGAATTGCATTGAAAGCATAGGAAAAGAGGCAGAACGTCCACAATGATGCACTTGGCCAAAAAGGGCGTATGCGTTTTTTCCTGAATATATTCAGGAAAAAACGCATACGCCCTTTTTGGCCAACCAAGCAAGCTTGCAAAGGAAATCTGCACTACAATGAAGTCTCACTTCCCGCCGGTCAAAAGGGCCATCTGAAAAAAGTGTAAAATCCAGAAAGGCAGGACAGACCATGGAGAACTGGGAGCCTTGTTATGCTGATGGGCGGGATGTAAACTGCCAACAGACACTCGGGAGAAGTGTATGGTGTTTCCTGAAACATCTAAAACACAAAGCAACAGAGCCTAGGGCACTTCCACTTATGGTCCTATAGCTTAGGGAAATTAAAATAAAAAAGATACAGCCACCCCAATGTTTGGGACGCCTCTGTTTACAAGAACCTCGTTTACCGTACAAGTTCAATATCACAGAAAGTGAAAAATGGATAAAGAACTTGTGGTACTTACGTACAATGCAGTATCACTCAGCAGTGAAATCTATGTCATCAGGCCCGTAGCAGCACAATGAGTGGATTCAGGTACGATGATTCTAACTGAAATAAGTCACACAGAAAAAGAAACATCATACGATATCAGTAATACACGGAATGTAAACATGGCTACACAGGAACTGAATTACAGAACAGAACAGGGTCTCAAATTTAGAAAACCAACTTATGCTTGTTTAAGGGTAAAGGTGAGTTGGGGTGCTGCATAAAACCAGAGATTGAAATGAGCACAGATAAAGTTCCTTAAGCCAAATATGGAATAGACAAGAGCTACTCCTTGCTCAACAAAATGGACTCAACACCGCATATTAAACGCCTAAGAATGTACCTGACTCTTAAGTATCTTAAAACCTATGGATTGCTATGTCTCCGAAAGAGAATCAAGCATGTGTACAGGGACATAAACGCAGCAGTGATAGGATTGGAGAGGTTCGGTGAGCAAATGAAGACCCTTTGAAGTCATATTGCATGGTACCCATTCCACGGGTTTCAACTACCCAGGTTTAAGGTATTCTTCCTTCAGCTAAAACATGCATGTGGAACCTAGAGTATGATCAACCATGTGATCGGGAGACGTGTTCAAATATGTCTCAGTTTTCGTACCCTGGTACTCGGGTGCAACATTCCAGACGCTTTACTAACACTCTCCCGACTTGGAGAGTCAGTCCCTTTAACCTCCTGTTTGGCCCAGTTTGCAATTTCTGCGGAAGATGAACAGGAATAGCGAGAACCAATGAGAGACTAGCTGGAGGTGTCTGGACGGGCAAATTTAACTCTCATTTCCCACCAGGAAGAGGAAATAACCAAAGGCTCAGCGTGCCGTGCCGGAACCAGATTAGGGCCTGAAGCCATCCTGCGGTGTTGCGGCCAGCTCACAAGAAAACGAGTTGAAGAAAGGAGCTCAGGGGCACTGTAATTCACAAACCTGCAGAGTTATAAATGACAACTATCGTCCAAAAATATACTGAAGTAAGGCTGCCAAGAGGACTTGAAAGCGGGGCAGAATTGCAGGAAACCGATTTCAGGAGGTAGACTGGAATTGCATTGAAAGCATAGGAAAAGAGGCAGAACGTCCACAATGATGCACTTGGCCAAAAAGGGCGTATGCGTTTTTTCCTGAATATATTCAGGAAAAAACGCATACGCCCTTTTTGGCCAACCAAGCAAGCTTGCAAAGGAAATCTGCACTACAATGAAGTCTCACTTCCCCCCGGTCAAAAGGGCCATCTGAAAAAAGTGTAAAATCCAGAAAGACAGGACAGGCCATGGAGAACTGGGAGCCTTGTTATGCTGATGGGCGGGATGTAAACTGCCAACAGACACTCGGGAGAAGTGTATGGTGTTTCCTGAAACATCTAAAAAACAAAGCAACAGAGCCTAGGGCACTTCCACTTATGGTCCTATAGCTTAGGGAAATTAAAATCAAAAAGATACAGCCACCCCAATGTTTGGGACGCCTCTGTTTACAAGAACCTCGTTTACCGTACAAGTTCAATATCACAGAAAGTGAAAAATGGATAAAGAACTTGTGGTACTTACGTACAATGCAGTATCACTCAGCAGTGAAATCTATGTCATCAGGCCCGTAGCAGCACAATGAGTGGATTCAGGTACGATGATTCTAACTGAAATAAGTCACACAGAAAAAGAAACATCATACGATATCAGTAATACACGGAATGTCAACTTGGCTACACAGGAACTGAATTACAGAACAGAACAGGGTCTCAAATTTAGAAAACCAACTTATGCTTGTTTAAGGGTAAAGGTGAGTTGGGGTGCTGCATAAAACCAGAGATTGAAATGAGCACAGATAAAGTTCCTTAAGCCAAATATGGAATAGACAAGAGCTACTCCTTGCTCAACGAAATGGACTCAACACCGCATATTAAACGCCTAAGAATGTACCTGACTCTTAAGTATCTTAAAACCTATGGATTGCTATGTCTCCGAAAGAGAATCAAGCATGTGTACAGGGACATAAACGCAGCAGTGATAGGATTGGAGAGGTTCGGTGAGCAAATGAAGACCCTTTGAAGTCATATTGCATGGTACCCATTCCACGGGTTTCAACTACCCAGGTTTAAGGTATTCTTCCTTCAGCTAAAACATGCATGTGGAACCTAGAGTATGATCAACCATGTGATCGGGAGACGTGTTCAAATATGTCTCAGTTTTCGTACCCTGGTACTCGGGTGCAACATTCCAGACGCTTTACTAACACTCTCCCGACTTGGAGAGTCAGTCCCTTTAACCTCCTGTTTGGCCCAGTTTGCAATTTCTGCGGAAGATGAACAGGAATAGCGAGAACCAATGAGAGACTAGCTGGAGGTGTCTGGACGGGCAAATTTAACTCTCATTTCCCACCAGGAAGAGGAAAGAACCAAAGGCTCAGCGTGCCGTGCCGGAACCAGATTAGGGCCTGAAGCCATCCTGCGGTGTTGCGGCCAGCTCACAAGAAAACGAGTTGAAGAAAGGAGCTCAGGGGCACTGTAATTCACAAACCTGCAGAGTTATAAATGACAACTATCGTCCAAAAATATACTGAAGTAAGGCTGCCAAGAGGACTTGAAAGCGGGGCAGAATTGCAGGAAACCGATTTCAGGAGGTAGACTGGAATTGCATTGAAAGCATAGGAAAAGAGGCAGAACGTCCACAATGATGCACTTGGCCAAAAAGGGCGTATGCGTTTTTTCCTGAATATATTCAGGAAAAAACGCATACGCCCTTTTTGGCCAACCAAGCAAGCTTGCAAAGGAAATCTGCACTACAATGAAGTCTCACTTCCCCCCGGTCAAAAGGGCCATCTGAAAAAAGTGTAAAATCCAGAAAGGCAGGACAGGCCATGGAGAACTGGGAGCCTTGTTATGCTGATGGGCGGGATGTAAACTGCCAACAGACACTCGGGAGAAGTGTATGGTGTTTCCTGAAACATCTAAAAAACAAAGCAACAGAGCCTAGGGCACTTCCACTTATGGTCCTATAGCTTAGGGAAATTAAAATAAAAAAGACACAGCCACCCCAATGTTTGGGACGCCTCTGTTTACAAGAACCTCGTTTACCGTACAAGTTCAATATCACAGAAAGTGAAAAATGGATAAAGAACTTGTGGTACTTACGTACAATGCAGTATCACTCAGCAGTGAAATCTATGTCATCAGGCCCGTAGCAGCACAATGAGTGGATTCAGGTACGATGATTCTAACTGAAATAAGTCACACAGAAAAAGAAACATCATAAGATATCAGTAATACACGGAATGTAAACTTGGCTACACAGGAACTGAATTACAGAACAGAACAGGGTCTCAAATTTAGAAAACCAACTTATGCTTGTTTAAGGGTAAAGGTGAGTTGGGGTGCTGCATAAAACCAGAGATTGAAATGAGCACAGATAAAGTTCCTTAAGCCAAATATGGAATAGACAAGAGCTACTCCTTGCTCAACGAAATGGACTCAACACCGCATATTAAACGCCTAAGAATGTACCTGACTCTTAAGTATCTTAAAACCTATGGATTGCTATGTCTCCGAAAGAGAATCAAGCATGTGTACAGGGACATAAACGCAGCAGTGATAGGATTGGAGAGGTTCGGTGAGCAAATGAAGACCCTTTGAAGTCATATTGCATGGTACCCATTCCACGGGTTTCAACTACCCAGGTTTAAGGTATTCTTCCTTCAGCTAAAACATGCATGTGGAACCTAGAGTATGATCAACCATGTGATCGGGAGACGTGTTCAAATATGTCTCAGTTTTCGTACCCTGGTACTCGGGTGCAACATTCCAGACGCTTTACTAACACTCTCCCCACTTGGAGAGTCAGTCCCTTTAACCTCCTGTTTGGCCCAGTTTGCAATTTCTGCGGAAGATGAACAGGAATAGCGAGAACCAATGAGAGACTAGCTGGAGGTGTCTGGACGGGCAAATTTAACTCTCATTTCCCACCAGGAAGAGGAAATAACCAAAGGCTCAGCGTGCCGTGCCGGAACCAGATTAGGGCCTGAAGCCATCCTGCGGTGTTGCGGCCAGCTCACAAGAAAACGAGTTGAAGAAAGGAGCTCAGGGGCACTGTAATTCACAAACCTGCAGAGTTATAAATGACAACTATCGTCCAAAAATATACTGAAGTAAGGCTGCCAAGAGGACTTGAAAGCGGGGCAGAATTGCAGGAAACCGATTTCAGGAGGTAGACTGGAATTGCATTGAAAGCATAGGAAAAGAGGCAGAACGTCCACAATGATGCACTTGGCCAAAAAGGGCGTATGCGTTTTTTCCTGAATATATTCAGGAAAAAACGCATACGCCCTTTTTGGCCAACCAAGCAAGCTTGCAAAGGAAATCTGCACTACAATGAAGTCTCACTTCCCGCCGGTCAAAAGGGCCATCTGAAAAAAGTGTAAAATCCAGAAAGGCAGGACAGGCCATGGAGAACTGGGAGCCTTGTTATGCTGATGGGCGGGATGTAAACTGCCAACAGACACTCGGGAGAAGTGTATGGTGTTTCCTGAAACATCTAAAAAACAAAGCAACAGAGCCTAGGGCACTTCCACTTATGGTCCTATAGCTTAGGGAAATTAAAATCAAAAAGATACAGCCACCCCAATGTTTGGGACGCCTCTGTTTACAAGAACCTCGTTTACCGTACAAGTTCAATATCACAGAAAGTGAAAAATGGATAAAGAACTTGTGGTACTTACGTACAATGCAGTATCACTCAGCAGTGAAATCTATGTCATCAGGCCCGTAGCAGCACAATGAGTGGATTCAGGTACGATGATTCTAACTGAAATAAGTCACACAGAAAAAGAAACATCATACGATATCAGTAATACACGGAATGTCAACTTGGCTACACAGGAACTGAATTACAGAACAGAACAGGGTCTCAAATTTAGAAAACCAACTTATGCTTGTTTAAGGGTAAAGGTGAGTTGGGGTGCTGCATAAAACCAGAGATTGAAATGAGCACAGATAAAGTTCCTTAAGCCAAATATGGAATAGACAAGAGCTACTCCTTGCTCAACGAAATGGACTCAACACCGCATATTAAACGCCTAAGAATGTACCTGACTCTTAAGTATCTTAAAACCTATGGATTGCTATGTCTCCGAAAGAGAATCAAGCATGTGTACAGGGACATAAACGCAGCAGTGATAGGATTGGAGAGGTTCGGTGAGCAAATGAAGACCCTTTGAAGTCATATTGCATGGTACCCATTCCACGGGTTTCAACTACCCAGGTTTAAGGTATTCTTCCTTCAGCTAAAACATGCATGTGGAACCTAGAGTATGATCAACCATGTGATCGGGAGACGTGTTCAAATATGTCTCAGTTTTCGTACCCTGGTACTCGGGTGCAACATTCCAGACGCTTTACTAACACTCTCCCGACTTGGAGAGTCAGTCCCTTTAACCTCCTGTTTGGCCCAGTTTGCAATTTCTGCGGAAGATGAACAGGAATAGCGAGAACCAATGAGAGACTAGCTGGAGGTGTCTGGACGGGCAAATTTAACTCTCATTTCCCACCAGGAAGAGGAAATAACCAAAGGCTCAGCGTGCCGTGCCGGAACCAGATTAGGGCCTGAAGCCATCCTGCGGTGTTGCGGCCAGCTCACAAGAAAACGAGTTGAAGAAAGGAGCTCAGGGGCACTGTAATTCACAAACCTGCAGAGTTATAAATGACAACTATCGTCCAAAAATATACTGAAGTAAGGCTGCCAAGAGGACTTGAAAGCGGGGCAGAATTGCAGGAAACCGATTTCAGGAGGTAGACTGGAATTGCATTGAAAGCATAGGAAAAGAGGCAGAACGTCCACAATGATGCACTTGGCCAAAAAGGGCGTATGCGTTTTTTCCTGAATATATTCAGGAAAAAACGCATACGCCCTTTTTGGCCAACCAAGCAAGCTTGCAAAGGAAATCTGCACTACAATGAAGTCTCACTTCCCCCGGGTCAAAAGGGCCATCTGAAAAAAGTGTAAAATCCAGCAAGGCAGGACAGGCCATGGAGAACTGGGAGCCTTGTTATGCTGATGGGCGGGATGTAAATTGCTAACAGACACTCGGGAGAAGTGTATGGTGTTTCCTGAAACATCTAAAAAACAAAGCAACAGAGCCTAGGCCACTTCCACTTATGGTCCTATAGCTTAGGGAAATTAAAATCAAAAAGATACAGCCACCCCAATGTTTGGGACGCCTCTGTTTACAAGAACCTCATTTACCGTACAAGTTCAATATCACAGAAAGTGAAAAATGGATAAAGAACTTATGGTACTTACGTACAATGCAGTATCACTCAGCAGTGAAATCTATGTCATCAGGCCCGTAGCAGCACAATGAGTGGATTCAGGTACGATGATTCTAACTGAAATAAGTCACACAGAAAAAGAAACATCATACGATATCAGTAATACACGGAATGTCAACTTGGCTACACCGGAACTGAATTACAGAACAGAACAGGGTCTCAAATTTAGAAAACCAACTTATGCTTGTTTAAGGGTAAAGGTGAGTTGGGGTGCTGCATAAAACCAGAGATTGAAATGAGCACAGATAAAGTTCCTTAAGCCAAATATGGAATAGACAAGAGCTACTCCTTGCTCAACGAAATGGACTCAACACCGCATATTAAACGCCTAAGAATGTACCTGACTCTTAAGTATCTTAAAACCTATGGATTGCTATGTCTCCGAAAGAGAATCAAGCATGTGTACAGGGACATAAACGCAGCAGTGATAGGATTGGAGAGGTTCGGTGAGCAAATGAAGACCCTTTGAAGTCATATTGCATGGTACCCATTCCACGGGTTTCAACTACCCAGGTTTAAGGTATTCTTCCTTCAGCTAAAACATGCATGTGGAACCTAGAGTATGATCAACCATGTGATCGGGAGACGTGTTCAAATATGTCTCAGTTTTCGTACCCTGGTACTCGGGTGCAACATTCCAGACGCTTTACTCACACTCTCCCGACTTGGAGAGTCAGTCCCTTTAACCTCCTGTTTGGCCCAGTTTGCAATTTCTGCGGAAGATGAACAGGAATAGCGAGAACCAATGAGAGACTAGCTGGAGGTGTCTGGACGGGCAAATTTAACTCCCATTTCCCACCAGGAAGACGAAAGAACCAAAGGCTCAGCGTGCCGTGCCGGAACCAGATTAGGGCCTGAAGCCATCCTGCGGTGTTGCGGCCAGCTCACAAGAAAACGAGTTGAAGAAAGGAGCTCAGGGGCACTGTAATTCACAAACCTGCAGAGTTATAAATGACAACTATCGTCCAAAAATATACTTAAGTAAGGCTGCCAAGAGGACTTGAAAGCGGGGCAGAATTGCAGGAAACCGATTTCAGGAGGTAGACTGGAATTGCATTGAAAGCATAGGAAAAGAGGCAGAACGTCCACAATGATGCACTTGGCCAAAAAGGGCGTATGCGTTTTTTCCTGAATATATTCAGGAAAAAACGCATACGCCCTTTTTGGCCAACCAAGCAAGCTTGCAAAGGAAATCTGCACTACAATGAAGTCTCACTTCCCCCCGGTCAAAAGGGCCATCTGAAAAAAGTGTAAAATCCAGAAAGGCAGGACAGGCCATGGAGAACTGGGAGCCTTGTTATGCTGATGGGCGGGATGTAAATTGCCAACAGACACTCGGGAGAAGTGTATGGTGTTTCCTGAAACATCTAAAAAACAAAGCAACAGAGCCTAGGGCACTTCCACTTATGGTCCTATAGCTTAGGGAAATTAAAATCAAAAAGATACAGCCACCCCAATGTTTGGGACGCCTCTGTTTACAAGAACCTCGTTTACCGTACAAGTTCAATATCACAGAAAGTGAAAAATGGATAAAGAACTTGTGGTACTTACGTACAATGCAGTATCACTCAGCAGTGAAATCTATGTCATCAGGCCCGTAGCAGCACAATGAGTGGATTCAGGTACGATGATTCTAACTGAAATAAGTCACACAGAAAAAGAAACATCATACGATATCAGTAATACACGGAATGTCAACTTGGCTACACAGGAACTGAATTACAGAACAGAACAGGGTCTCAAATTTAGAAAACCAACTTATGCTTGTTTAAGGGTAAAGGTGAGTTGGGGTGCTGCATAAAACCAGAGATTGAAATGAGCACAGATAAAGTTCCTTAAGCCAAATATGGAATAGACAAGAGCTACTCCTTGCTCAACGAAATGGACTCAACACCGCATATTAAACGCCTAAGAATGTACCTGACTCTTAAGTATCTTAAAACCTATGGATTGCTATGTCTCCGAAAGAGAATCAAGCATGTGTATAGGGACATAAACGCAGCAGTGATAGGATTGGAGAGGTTCGGTGAGCAAATGAAGACCCTTTGAAGTCATATTGCATGGTACCCATTCCACGGGTTTCAACTACCCAGGTTTAAGGTATTCTTCCTTCAGCTAAAACATGCATGTGGAACCTAGAGTATGATCAACCATGTGATCGGGAGACGTGTTCAAATATGTCTCAGTTTTCGTACCCTGGTACTCGGGTGCAACATTCCAGACGCTTTACTAACACTCTCCCGACTTGGAGAGTCAGTCCCTTTAACCTCCTGTTTGGCCCAGTTTGCAATTTCTGCGGAAGATGAACAGGAATAGCGAGAACCAATGAGAGACTAGCTGGAGGTGTCTGGACGGGCAAATTTAACTCTCATTTCCCACCAGGAAGAGGAAATAACCAAAGGCTCAGCGTGCCGTGCCGGAACCAGATTAGGGCCTGAAGCCATCCTGCGGTGTTGCGGCCAGCTCACAAGAAAACGAGTTGAAGAAAGGAGCTCAGGGGCACTGTAATTCACAAACCTGCAGAGTTATAAATGACAACTATCGTCCAAAAATATACTGAAGTAAGGCTGCCAAGAGGACTTGAAAGCGGGGCAGAATTGCAGGAAACCGATTTCAGGAGGTAGACTGGAATTGCATTGAAAGCATAGGAAAAGAGGCAGAACGTCCACAATGATGCACTTGGCCAAAAAGGGCGTATGCGTTTTTTCCTGAATATATTCAGGAAAAAACGCATACGCCCTTTTTGGCCAACCAAGCAAGCTTGCAAAGGAAATCTGCACTACAATGAAGTCTCACTTCCCCCGGGTCAAAAGGGCCATCTGAAAAAAGTGTAAAATCCAGCAAGGCAGGACAGGCCATGGAGAACTGGGAGCCTTGTTATGCTGATGGGCGGGATGTAAATTGCTAACAGACACTCGGGAGAAGTGTATGGTGTTTCCTGAAACATCTAAAAAACAAAGCAACAGAGCCTAGGCCACTTCCACTTATGGTCCTATAGCTTAGGGAAATTAAAATCAAAAAGATACAGCCACCCCAATGTTTGGGACGCCTCTGTTTACAAGAACCTCATTTACCGTACAAGTTCAATATCACAGAAAGTGAAAAATGGATAAAGAACTTATGGTACTTACGTACAATGCAGTATCACTCAGCAGTGAAATCTATGTCATCAGGCCCGTAGCAGCACAATGAGTGGATTCAGGTACGATGATTCTAACTGAAATAAGTCACACAGAAAAAGAAACATCATACGATATCAGTAATACACGGAATGTCAACTTGGCTACACCGGAACTGAATTACAGAACAGAACAGGGTCTCAAATTTAGAAAACCAACTTATGCTTGTTTAAGGGTAAAGGTGAGTTGGGGTGCTGCATAAAACCAGAGATTGAAATGAGCACAGATAAAGTTCCTTAAGCCAAATATGGAATAGACAAGAGCTACTCCTTGCTCAACGAAATGGACTCAACACCGCATATTAAACGCCTAAGAATGTACCTGACTCTTAAGTATCTTAAAACCTATGGATTGCTATGTCTCCGAAAGAGAATCAAGCATGTGTACAGGGACATAAACGCAGCAGTGATAGGATTGGAGAGGTTCGGTGAGCAAATGAAGACCCTTTGAAGTCATATTGCATGGTACCCATTCCACGGGTTTCAACTACCCAGGTTTAAGGTATTCTTCCTTCAGCTAAAACATGCATGTGGAACCTAGAGTATGATCAACCATGTGATCGGGAGACGTGTTCAAATATGTCTCAGTTTTCGTACCCTGGTACTCGGGTGCAACATTCCAGACGCTTTACTCACACTCTCCCGACTTGGAGAGTCAGTCCCTTTAACCTCCTGTTTGGCCCAGTTTGCAATTTCTGCGGAAGATGAACAGGAATAGCGAGAACCAATGAGAGACTAGCTGGAGGTGTCTGGACGGGCAAATTTAACTCCCATTTCCCACCAGGAAGACGAAAGAACCAAAGGCTCAGCGTGCCGTGCCGGAACCAGATTAGGGCCTGAAGCCATCCTGCGGTGTTGCGGCCAGCTCACAAGAAAACGAGTTGAAGAAAGGAGCTCAGGGGCACTGTAATTCACAAACCTGCAGAGTTATAAATGACAACTATCGTCCAAAAATATACTTAAGTAAGGCTGCCAAGAGGACTTGAAAGCGGGGCAGAATTGCAGGAAACCGATTTCAGGAGGTAGACTGGAATTGCATTGAAAGCATAGGAAAAGAGGCAGAACGTCCACAATGATGCACTTGGCCAAAAAGGGCGTATGCGTTTTTTCCTGAATATATTCAGGAAAAAACGCATACGCCCTTTTTGGCCAACCAAGCAAGCTTGCAAAGGAAATCTGCACTACAATGAAGTCTCACTTCCCCCCGGTCAAAAGGGCCATCTGAAAAAAGTGTAAAATCCAGAAAGGCAGGACAGGCCATGGAGAACTGGGAGCCTTGTTATGCTGATGGGCGGGATGTAAATTGCCAACAGACACTCGGGAGAAGTGTATGGTGTTTCCTGAAACATCTAAAAAACAAAGCAACAGAGCCTAGGGCACTTCCACTTATGGTCCTATAGCTTAGGGAAATTAAAATCAAAAAGATACAGCCACCCCAATGTTTGGGACGCCTCTGTTTACAAGAACCTCGTTTACCGTACAAGTTCAATATCACAGAAAGTGAAAAATGGATAAAGAACTTGTGGTACTTACGTACAATGCAGTATCACTCAGCAGTGAAATCTATGTCATCAGGCCCGTAGCAGCACAATGAGTGGATTCAGGTACGATGATTCTAACTGAAATAAGTCACACAGAAAAAGAAACATCATACGATATCAGTAATACACGGAATGTCAACTTGGCTACACAGGAACTGAATTACAGAACAGAACAGGGTCTCAAATTTAGAAAACCAACTTATGCTTGTTTAAGGGTAAAGGTGAGTTGGGGTGCTGCATAAAACCAGAGATTGAAATGAGCACAGATAAAGTTCCTTAAGCCAAATATGGAATAGACAAGAGCTACTCCTTGCTCAACGAAATGGACTCAACACCGCATATTAAACGCCTAAGAATGTACCTGACTCTTAAGTATCTTAAAACCTATGGATTGCTATGTCTCCGAAAGAGAATCAAGCATGTGTATAGGGACATAAACGCAGCAGTGATAGGATTGGAGAGGTTCGGTGAGCAAATGAAGACCCTTTGAAGTCATATTGCATGGTACCCATTCCACGGGTTTCAACTACCCAGGTTTAAGGTATTCTTCCTTCAGCTAAAACATGCATGTGGAACCTAGAGTATGATCAACCATGTGATCGGGAGACGTGTTCAAATATGTCTCAGTTTTCGTACCCTGGTACTCGGGTGCAACATTCCAGACGCTTTACTAACACTCTCCCGACTTGGAGAGTCAGTCCCTTTAACCTCCTGTTTGGCCCAGTTTGCAATTTCTGCGGAAGATGAACAGGAATAGCGAGAACCAATGAGAGACTAGCTGGAGGTGTCTGGACGGGCAAATTTAACTCTCATTTCCCACCAGGAAGAGGAAATAACCAAAGGCTCAGCGTGCCGTGCCGGAACCAGATTAGGGCCTGAAGCCATCCTGCGGTGTTGCGGCCAGCTCACAAGAAAGCGAGTTGAAGAAAGGAGCTCAGGGGCACTGTAATTCACAAACCTGCAGAGTTATAAATGACAACTATCGTCCAAAAATATACTGAAGTAAGGCTGCCAAGAGGACTTGAAAGCGGGGCAGAATTGCAGGAAACCGATTTCAGGAGGTAGACTGGAATTGCATTGAAAGCATAGGAAAAGAGGCAGAACGTCCACAATGATGCACTTGGCCAAAAAGGGCGTATGCGTTTTTTCCTGAATATATTCAGGAAAAAACGCATACGCCCTTTTTGGCCAACCAAGCAAGCTTGCAAAGGAAATCTGCACTACAATGAAGTCTCACTTCCCCCGGGTCAAAAGGGCCATCTGAAAAAAGTGTAAAATCCAGCAAGGCAGGACAGGCCATGGAGAACTGGGAGCCTTGTTATGCTGATGGGCGGGATGTAAATTGCTAACAGACACTCGGGAGAAGTGTATGGTGTTTCCTGAAACATCTAAAAAACAAAGCAACAGAGCCTAGGGCACTTCCACTTATGGTCCTATAGCTTAGGGAAATTAAAATCAAAAAGATACAGCCACCCCAATGTTTGGGACGCCTCTGTTTACAAGAACCTCATTTACCGTACAAGTTCAATATCACAGAAAGTGAAAAATGGATAAAGAACTTATGGTACTTACGTACAATGCAGTATCACTCAGCAGTGAAATCTATGTCATCAGGCCCGTAGCAGCACAATGAGTGGATTCAGGTACGATGATTCTAACTGAAATAAGTCACACAGAAAAAGAAACATCATACGATATCAGTAATACACGGAATGTCAACTTGGCTACACCGGAACTGAATTACAGAACAGAACAGGGTCTCAAATTTAGAAAACCAACTTATGCTTGTTTAAGGGTAAAGGTGAGTTGGGGTGCTGCATAAAACCAGAGATTGAAATGAGCACAGATAAAGTTCCTTAAGCCAAATATGGAATAGACAAGAGCTACTCCTTGCTCAACGAAATGGACTCAACACCGCATATTAAACGCCTAAGAATGTACCTGACTCTTAAGTATCTTAAAACCTATGGATTGCTATGTCTCCGAAAGAGAATCAAGCATGTGTACAGGGACATAAACGCAGCAGTGATAGGATTGGAGAGGTTCGGTGAGCAAATGAAGACCCTTTGAAGTCATATTGCATGGTACCCATTCCACGGGTTTCAACTACCCAGGTTTAAGGTATTCTTCCTTCAGCTAAAACATGCATGTGGAACCTAGAGTATGATCAACCATGTGATCGGGAGACGTGTTCAAATATGTCTCAGTTTTCGTACCCTGGTACTCGGGTGCAACATTCCAGACGCTTTACTCACACTCTCCCGACTTGGAGAGTCAGTCCCTTTAACCTCCTGTTTGGCCCAGTTTGCAATTTCTGCGGAAGATGAACAGGAATAGCGAGAACCAATGAGAGACTAGCTGGAGGTGTCTGGACGGGCAAATTTAACTCCCATTTCCCACCAGGAAGACGAAAGAACCAAAGGCTCAGCGTGCCGTGCCGGAACCAGATTAGGGCCTGAAGCCATCCTGCGGTGTTGCGGCCAGCTCACAAGAAAACGAGTTGAAGAAAGGAGCTCAGGGGCACTGTAATTCACAAACCTGCAGAGTTATAAATGACAACTATCGTCCAAAAATATACTTAAGTAAGGCTGCCAAGAGGACTTGAAAGCGGGGCAGAATTGCAGGAAACCGATTTCAGGAGGTAGACTGGAATTGCATTGAAAGCATAGGAAAAGAGGCAGAACGTCCACAATGATGCACTTGGCCAAAAAGGGCGTATGCGTTTTTTCCTGAATATATTCAGGAAAAAACGCATACGCCCTTTTTGGCCAACCAAGCAAGCTTGCAAAGGAAATCTGCACTACAATGAAGTCTCACTTCCCCCCGGTCAAAAGGGCCATCTGAAAAAAGTGTAAAATCCAGAAAGGCAGGACAGGCCATGGAGAACTGGGAGCCTTGTTATGCTGATGGGCGGGATGTAAATTGCCAACAGACACTCGGGAGAAGTGTATGGTGTTTCCTGAAACATCTAAAAAACAAAGCAACAGAGCCTAGGGCACTTCCACTTATGGTCCTATAGCTTAGGGAAATTAAAATCAAAAAGATACAGCCACCCCAATGTTTGGGACGCCTCTGTTTACAAGAACCTCGTTTACCGTACAAGTTCAATATCACAGAAAGTGAAAAATGGATAAAGAACTTGTGGTACTTACGTACAATGCAGTATCACTCAGCAGTGAAATCTATGTCATCAGGCCCGTAGCAGCACAATGAGTGGATTCAGGTACGATGATTCTAACTGAAATAAGTCACACAGAAAAAGAAACATCATACGATATCAGTAATACACGGAATGTCAACTTGGCTACACAGGAACTGAATTACAGAACAGAACAGGGTCTCAAATTTAGAAAACCAACTTATGCTTGTTTAAGGGTAAAGGTGAGTTGGGGTGCTGCATAAAACCAGAGATTGAAATGAGCACAGATAAAGTTCCTTAAGCCAAATATGGAATAGACAAGAGCTACTCCTTGCTCAACGAAATGGACTCAACACCGCATATTAAACGCCTAAGAATGTACCTGACTCTTAAGTATCTTAAAACCTATGGATTGCTATGTCTCCGAAAGAGAATCAAGCATGTGTATAGGGACATAAACGCAGCAGTGATAGGATTGGAGAGGTTCGGTGAGCAAATGAAGACCCTTTGAAGTCATATTGCATGGTACCCATTCCACGGGTTTCAACTACCCAGGTTTAAGGTATTCTTCCTTCAGCTAAAACATGCATGTGGAACCTAGAGTATGATCAACCATGTGATCGGGAGACGTGTTCAAATATGTCTCAGTTTTCGTACCCTGGTACTCGGGTGCAACATTCCAGACGCTTTACTAACACTCTCCCGACTTGGAGAGTCAGTCCCTTTAACCTCCTGTTTGGCCCAGTTTGCAATTTCTGCGGAAGATGAACAGGAATAGCGAGAACCAATGAGAGACTAGCTGGAGGTGTCTGGACGGGCAAATTTAACTCTCATTTCCCACCAGGAAGAGGAAATAACCAAAGGCTCAGCGTGCCGTGCCGGAACCAGATTAGGGCCTGAAGCCATCCTGCGGTGTTGCGGCCAGCTCACAAGAAAGCGAGTTGAAGAAAGGAGCTCAGGGGCACTGTAATTCACAAACCTGCAGAGTTATAAATGACAACTATCGTCCAAAAATATACTGAAGTAAGGCTGCCAAGAGGACTTGAAAGCGGGGCAGAATTGCAGGAAACCGATTTCAGGAGGTAGACTGGAATTGCATTGAAAGCATAGGAAAAGAGGCAGAACGTCCACAATGATGCACTTGGCCAAAAAGGGCATATGCGTTTTTTCCTGAATATATTCAGGAAAAAACGCATACGCCCTTTTTGGCCAACCAAGCAAGCTTGCAAAGGAAATCTGCACTACAATGAAGTCTCACTTCCCGCCGGTCAAAAGGGCCATCTGAAAAAAGTGTAAAATCCAGAAAGGCAGGACAGGCCATGGAGAACTGGGAGCCTTGTTATGCTGATGGGCGGGATGTAAACTGCCAACAGACACTCGGGAGAAGTGTATGGTGTTTCCTGAAACATCTAAAAAACAAAGCAACAGAGCCTAGGGCACTTCCACTTATGGTCCTATAGATTAGGGAAATTAAAATCAAAAAGATACAGCCACCCCAATGTTTGGGACGCCTCTGTTTACAAGAACCTCATTTACCGTACAAGTTCAATATCACAGAAAGTGAAAAATGGATAAAGAACTTGTGGTACTTACGTACAATGCAGTATCACTCAGCAGTGAAATCTATGTCATCAGGCCCGTAGCAGCACAATGAGTGGATTCAGGTACGATGATTCTAACTGAAATAAGTCACACAGAAAAAGAAACATCATACGATATCAGTAATACACGGAATGTCAACTTGGCTACACAGGAACTGAATTACAGAACAGAACAGGGTCTCAAATTTAGAAAACCAACTTATGCTTGTTTAAGGGTAAAGGTGAGTTGGGGTGCTGCATAAAACCAGAGATTGAAATGAGCACAGATAAAGTTCCTTAAGCCAAATATGGAATAGACAAGAGCTACTCCTTGCTCAACGAAATGGACTCAACACTGCATATTAAACGCCTAAGAATGTACCTGACTCTTAAGTATCTTAAAACCTATGGATTGCTATGTCTCCGAAAGAGAATCAAGCATGTGTACAGGGACATAAACGCAGCAGTGATAGGATTGGAGAGGTTCGGTGAGCAAATGAAGAGCCTTTGAAGTCATATTGCATGGTACCCATTCCACGGGTTTCAACTACCCAGGTTTAAGGTATTCTTCCTTCAGCTAAAACATGCATGTGGAACCTAGAGTATGATCAACCATGTGATCGGGAGACGTGTTCAAATATGTCTCAGTTTTCGTACCCTGGTACTCGGGTGCAACATTCCAGACGCTTTACTAACACTCTCCCGACTTGGAGAGTCAGTCCCTTTAACCTCCTGTTTGGCCCAGTTTGCAATTTCTGCGGAAGATGAACAGGAATAGCGAGAACTAATGAGAGACTAGCTGGAGGTGTCTGGACGGGCAAATTTAACTCTCATTTCCCACCAGGAAGAGGAAAGAACCAAAGGCTCAGCGTGCCGTGCCGGAACCAGATTAGGGCCTGAAGCCATCCTGCGGTGTTGCGGCCAGCTCACAAGAAAGCGAGTTGAAGAAAGGAGCTCAGGGGCACTGTAATTCACAAACCTGCAGAGTTATAAATGACAACTATCGTCCAAAAATATACTGAAGTAAGGCTGCCAAGAGGACTTGAAAGCGGGGCAGAATTGCAGGAAACCGATTTCAGGAGGTAGACTGGAATTGCATTGAAAGCATAGGAAAAGAGGCAGAACGTCCACAATGATGCACTTGGCCAAAAAGGGCGTATGCGTTTTTTCCTGAATATATTCAGGAAAAAACGCATACGCCCTTTTTGGCCAACCAAGCAAGCTTGCAAAGGAAATCTGCACTACAATGAAGTCTCACTTCCCGCCGGTCAAAAGGGCCATCTGAAAAAAGTGTAAAATCCAGAAAGGCAGGACAGGCCATGGAGAACTGGGAGCCTTGTTATGCTGATGGGCGGGATGTAAACTGCCAACAGACACTCGGGAGAAGTGTATGGTGTTTCCTGAAACATCTAAAAAACAAAGCAACAGAGCCTAGGGCACTTCCACTTATGGTCCTATAGCTTAGGGAAATTAAAATCAAAAAGATACAGCCACCCCAATGTTTGGGACGCCTCTGTTTACAAGAACCTCGTTTACCGTACAAGTTCAATATCACAGAAAGTGAAAAATGGATAAAGAACTTGTGGTACTTACGTACAATGCAGTATCACTCAGCAGTGAAATCTATGTCATCAGGCCCGTAGCAGCACAATGAGTGGATTCAGGTACGATGATTCTAACTGAAATAAGTCACACAGAAGAAGAAACATCATAAGATATCATTAATACACGGAATGTAAACTTGGCTACACAGGAACTGAATTACAGAACAGAACAGGGTCTCAAATTTAGAAAACCAACTTATGCTTGTTTAAGGGTAAAGGTGAGTTGGGGTGCTGCATAAAACCAGAGATTGAAATGAGCACAGATAAAGTTCCTTAAGCCAAATATGGAATAGACAAGAACTACTCCTTGCTCAACGAAATGGACTCAACACCGCATATTAAACGCCTAAGAATGTACCTGACTCTTAAGTATCTTAAAACCTATGGATTGCTATGTCTCCGAAAGAGAATCAAGCATGTGTACAGGGACATAAACGCAGCAGTGATAGGATTGGAGAGGTTCGGTGAGCAAATGAAGACCCTTTGAAGTCATATTGCATGGTACCCATTCCACGGGTTTCAACTACCCAGGTTTAAGGTATTCTTCCTTCAGCTAAAACATGCATGTGGAACCTAGAGTATGATCAACCATGTGATCGGGAGACGTGTTCAAATATGTCTCAGTTTTCGTACCCTGGTACTCGGGTGCAACATTCCAGACGCTTTACTAACACTCTCCCGACTTGGAGAGTCAGTCCCTTTAACCTCCTGTTTGGCCCAGTTTGCAATTTCTGCGGAAGATGAACAGGAATAGCGAGAACCAATGAGAGACTAGCTGGAGGTGTCTGGACGGGCAAATTTAACTCTCATTTCCCACCAGGAAGAGGAAATAACCAAAGGCTCAGCGTGCCGTGCCGGAACCAGATTAGGGCCTGAAGCCATCCTGCGGTGTTGCGGCCAGCTCACAAGAAAACGAGTTGAAGAAAGGAGCTCAGGGGCACTGTAATTCACAAACCTGCAGAGTTATAAATGACAACTATCGTCCAAAAATATACTGAAGTAAGGCTGCCAAGAGGACTTGAAAGCGGGGCAGAATTGCAGGAAACCGATTTCAGGAGGTAGACTGGAATTGCATTGAAAGCATAGGAAAAGAGGCAGAACGTCCACAATGATGCACTTGGCCAAAAAGGGCGTATGCGTTTTTTCCTGAATATATTCAGGAAAAAACGCATACGCCCTTTTTGGCCAACCAAGCAAGCTTGCAAAGGAAATCTGCACTACAATGAAGTCTCACTTCCCCCGGGTCAAAAGGGCCATCTGAAAAAAGTGTAAAATCCAGCAAGGCACGACAGGCCATGGAGAACTGGGAGCCTTGTTATGCTGATGGGCGGGATGTAAATTGCCAACAGACACTCGGGAGAAGTGTATGGTGTTTCCTGAAACATCTAAAAAACAAAGCAACAGAGCCTAGGGCACTTCCACTTATGGTCCTATAGCTTAGGGAAATTAAAATCAAAAAGATACAGCCACCCCAATGTTTGGGACGCCTCTGTTTACAAGAACCTCATTTACCGTACAAGTTCAATATCACAGAAAGTGAAAAATGGATAAAGAACTTGTGGTACTTACGTACAATGCAGTATCACTCAGCAGTGAAATCTATGTCATCAGGCCCGTAGCAGCACAATGAGTGGATTCAGGTACGATGATTCTAACTGAAATAAGTCACACAGAAAAAGAAACATCATACGATATCAGTAATACACGGAATTTCAACTTGGCTACACCGGAACTGAATTACAGAACAGAACAGGGTCTCAAATTTAGAAAACCAACTTATGCTTGTTTAAGGGTAAAGGTGAGTTGGGGTGCTGCATAAAACCAGAGATTGAAATGAGCACAGATAAAGTTCCTTAAGCCAAATATGGAATAGACAAGTGCTACTCCTTGCTCAACGAAATGGACTCAACACCGCATATTAAACGCCTAAGAATGTACCTGACTCTTAAGTATCTTAAAACCTATGGATTGCTATGTCTCCGAAAGAGAATCAAGCATGTGTACAGGGACATAAACGCAGCAGTGATAGGATTGGAGAGGTTCGGTGAGCAAATGAAGACCCTTTGAAGTCATATTGCATGGTACCCATTCCACGGGTTTCAACTACCCAGGTTTAAGGTATTCTTCCTTCAGCTAAAACATGCATGTGGAACCTAGAGTATGATCAACCATGTGATCGGGAGACGTGTTCAAATATGTCTCAGTTTTCGTACCCTGGTACTCGGGTGCAACATTCCAGACGCTTTACTAACACTCTCCCGACTTGGAGAGTCAGTCCCTTTAACCTCCTGTTTGGCCCAGTTTGCAATTTCTGCGGAAGATGAACAGGAATAGCGAGAACCAATGAGAGACTAGCTGGAGGTGTCTGGACGGGCAAATTTAACTCTCATTTCCCACCAGGAAGAGGAAATAACCAAAGGCTCAGCGTGCCGTGCCGGAACCAGATTAGGGCCTGAAGCCATCCTGCGGTGTTGCGGCCAGCTCACAAGAAAACGAGTTGAAGAAAGGAGCTCAGGGGCACTGTAATTCACAAACCTGCAGAGTTATAAATGACAACTATCGTCCAAAAATATACTGAAGTAAGGCTGCCAAGAGGACTTGAAAGCGGGGCAGAATTGCAGGAAACCGATTTCAGGAGGTAGACTGGAATTGCATTGAAAGCATAGGAAAAGAGGCAGAACGTCCACAATGATGCACTTGGCCAAAAAGGGCGTATGCGTTTTTTCCTGAATATATTCAGGAAAGAACGCATACGCCCTTTTTGGCCAACCAAGCAAGCTTGCAAAGGAAATCTGCACTACAATGAAGTCTCACTTCCCCCCGGTCAAAAGGGCCATCTGAAAAAAGTGTAAAATCCAGAAAGGCAGGACAGGCCATGGAGAACTGGGAGCCTTGTTATGCTGATGGGCGGGATGTAAACTGCCAACAGACACTCGGGAGAAGTGTATGGTGTTTCCTGAAACATCTAAAAAACAAAGCAACAGAGCCTAGGGCACTTCCACTTATGGTCCTATAGCTTAGGGAAATTAAAATCAAAAAGACACAGCCACCCCAATGTTTGGGACGCCTCTGTTTACAAGAACCTTGTTTACCGTACAAGTTCAATATCACAGAAAGTGAAAAATGGATAAAGAACTTGTGGTACTTACGTACAATGCAGTATCACTCAGCAGTGAAATCTATGCCATCAGGCCCGTAGCAGCACAATGAGTGGATTCAGGTACGATGATTCTAACTGAAATAAGTCACACAGAAAAAGAAACATCATAAGATATCAGTAATACACGGAATGTAAACTTGGCTACACAGGAACTGAATTACAGAACAGAACAGGGTCTCAAATTTAGAAAACCAACTTATGCTTGTTTAAGGGTAAAGGTGAGTTGGGGTGCTGCATAAAACCAGAGATTGAAATGAGCACAGATAAAGTTCCTTAAGCCAAATATGGAATAGACAAGAGCTACTCCTTGCTCAACGAAATGGACTCAACACCGCATATTAAACGCCTAAGAATGTACCTGACTCTTAAGTATCTTAAAACCTATGGATTGCTATGTCTCCGAAAGAGAATCAAGCATGTGTACAGGGACATAAACGCAGCAGTGATAGGATTGGAGAGGTTCGGTGAGCAAATGAAGACCCTTTGAAGTCATATTGCATGGTACCCATTCCACGGGTTTCAACTACCCAGGTTTAAGGTATTCTTCCTTCAGCTAAAACATGCATGTGGAACCTAGAGTATGATCAACCATGTGATCGGGAGACGTGTTCAAATATGTCTCAGTTTTCGTACCCTGGTACTCGGGTGCAACATTCCAGACGCTTTACTAACACTCTCCCGACTTGGAGAGTCAGTCCCTTTAACCTCCTGTTTGGCCCAGTTTGCAATTTCTGCGGAAGATGAACAGGAATAGCGAGAACCAATGAGAGACTAGCTGGAGGTGTCTGGACGGGCAAATTTAACTCTCATTTCCCACCAGGAAGAGGAAATAACCAAAGGCTCAGCGTGCCGTGCCGGAACCAGATTAGGGCCTGAAGCCATCCTGTGGTGTTGCGGCCAGCTCACAAGAAAACGAGTTGAAGAAAGGAGCTCAGGGGCACTGTAATTCACAAACCTGCAGAGTTATAAATGACAACTATCGTCCAAAAATATACTGAAGTAAGGCTGCCAAGAGGACTTGAAAGCGGGGCAGAATTGCAGGAAACCGATTTCAGGAGGTAGACTGGAATTGCATTGAAAGCATAGGAAAAGAGGCAGAACGTCCACAATGATGCACTTGGCCAAAAAGGGCGTATGCGTTTTTTCCTGAATATATTCAGGAAAAAACGCATACGCCCTTTTTGGCCAACCAAGCAAGCTTGCAAAGGAAATCTGCACTACAATGAAGTCTCACTTCCCCCCGGTCAAAAGGGCCATCTGAAAAAAGTGTAAAATCCAGAAAGGCAGGACAGGCCATGGCGAACTGGGAGCCTTGTTATGCTGATGGGCGGGATGTAAACTGCCAACAGACACTCGGGAGAAGTGTATGGTGTTTCCTGAAACATCTAAAAAACAAAGCAACAGAGCCTAGGGCACTTCCACTTATGGTCCTATAGCTTAGGGAAATTAAAATCAAAAAGATACAGCCACCCCAATGTTTGGGACGCCTCTGTTTACAAGAACCTCGTTTACCGTACAAGTTCAATATCACAGAAAGTGAAAAATGGATAAAGAACTTGTGGTACTTACGTACAATGCATTATCACTCAGCAGTGAAATCTATGTCATCAGGCCTGTAGCAGCACAATGAGTGGATTCAGGTACGATGATTCTAACTGAAATAAGTCACACAGAGAAAGAAACATCATAAGATATCAGTAATACACGGAATGTAAACTTGGCTACACAGGAACTGAATTACAGAACAGAACAGGGTCTCAAATTTAGAAAACCAACTTATGCTTGTTTAAGGGTAAAGGTGAGTTGGGGTGCTGCATAAAACCAGAGATTGAAATGAACACAGATAAAGTTCCTTAAGCCAAATATGGAATACACAAGAGCTACACCTTGCTCAACGAAATGGACTCAACACCGCATATTAAACGCCTAAGAATGTACCTGACTCTTAAGTATCTTAAAACCTATGGATTGCTATGTCTCCGAAAGAGAATCAAGCATGTGTACAGGGACATAAACGCAGCAGTGATAGGATTGGAGAGGTTCGGTGAGCAAATGAAGACCCTTTGAAGTCATATTGCATGGTACCCATTCCACGGGTTTCAACTACCCAGGTTTAAGGTATTCTTCCTTCAGCTAAAACATGCATGTGGAACCTAGAGTATGATCAACCATGTGATCGGAAGACGTGTTCAAATATGTCTCAGTTTTCGTACCCTGGTACTCGGGTGCAACATTCCAGATGCTTTACTAACACTCTCCCGACTTGGAGAGTCAGTCCCTTTAACCTCCTGTTTGGCCCAGTTTGCAATTTCTGCAGAAGATGAACAGGAATAGCGAGAACCAATGAGAGACTAGCTGGAAGTGTCTGGACGGGCAAATTTAACTCTCATTTCCCACCAGGAAGAGGAAATAACCAAAGGCTCAGCGTGCCGTGCCGGAACCAGATTAGGGCCTGAAGCCATCCTGCGGTGTTGCGGCCAGCTCACAAGAAAACGAGTTGAAGAAAGGAGCTCAGGGGCACTGTAATTCACAAACCTGCAGAGTTATAAATGACAACTATCGTCCAAAAATATACTGAAGTAAGGCTGCCAAGAGGACTTGAAAGCGGGGCAGAATTGCAGGAAACCGATTTCAGGAGGTAGACTGGAATTGCATTGAAAGCATAGGAAAAGAGGCAGAACGTCCACAATGATGCACTTGGCCAAAAAGGGCGTATGCGTTTTTTCCTGAATATATTCAGGAAAAAACGCATACGCCCTTTTTGGCCAACCAAGCAAGCTTGCAAAGGAAATCTGCACTACAATGAAGTCTCACTTCCCCCCGGTCAAAAGGGCCATCTGAAAAAAGTGTAAAATCCAGAAAGGCAGGACAGGCCATGGAGAACTGGGAGCCTTGTTATGCTGATGGGTGGGATGTAAACTGCCAACAGACACTCGGGAGAAGTGTATGGTGTTTCCTGAAACATCTAAAAAACAAAGCAACAGAGCCTAGGGCACTTCCACTTATGGTCCTATAGCTTAGGGAAATTAAAATCAAAAAGACACAGCCACCCCAATGTTTGGGACGCCTCTGTTTACAAGAACCTCGTTTACCGTACAAGTTCAATATCACAGAAAGTGAAAAATGGATAAAGAACTTGTGGTACTTACGTACAATGCAGTATCACTCAGCAGTGAAATCTATGTCATCAGGCCCGTAGCAGCACAATGAGTGGATTCAGGTACGATGATTCTAACTGAAATAAGTCACACAGAAAAAGAAACATCATAAGATATCAGTAATACACGGAATGTAAACTTGGCTACACAGGAACTGAATTACAGAACAGAACAGGGTCTCAAATTTAGAAAACCAACTTATGCTTGTTTAAGGGTAAAGGTGAGTTGGGGTGCTGCATAAAACCAGAGATTGAAATGAGCACAGATAAAGTTCCTTAAGCCAAATATGGAATAGACAAGAGCTACTCCTTGCTCAACGAAATGGACTCAACACCGCATATTAAACGCCTAAGAATGTACCTGACTCTTAAGTATCTTAAAACCGATGGATTGCTATGTCTCCGAAAGAGAATCAAGCATGTGTACAGGGACATAAACGCAGCAGTGATAGGATTGGAGAGGTTCGGTGAGCAAATGAAGACCCTTTGAAGTCATATTGCATGGTACCCATTACACGGGTCTCAACTCTCCAGGTTTAAGGTATTCTTCCTTCAGCTAAAACATGCATATGGAACCCAGAGTATGATCAACCGTGTGAACGGGAGACGTGTTCAAATATGTCTCAGTTTTCGTACCCTGGTACTCGGGTGCAACATTCCAGACGCTTTACTAACACTCACCCCACTTTGAGAGTCAGTCCCTTTAACCTCCTGTTTGGCCCAGCTTGCAATTTCTGCGGAAGATGAACAGGAATAGGGAGAACCAATGAGAGACTAGCTGGAGGTGTCTGGACGGGCAAATTTAACTCTCATTTCCCACCAGGAAGAGGAAATAACCAAAGACTCAGCGTGCCGTGCCGGAACCAGATTAGGGCCTGAAGCCATCCTGCAGTGTTGCGGCCAGCTCACAAGAAAACGAGTTGAAGAAAGGAGCTCAGGGACACTGTAATTCACAAACCTGCAGAGTTATAAATGACAGCTATCGTCCAAAAATATACTGAAGTAAGGCTGCCAAGAGGACTTGAAAGCGGGGCAGAATTGCAGGAAACCGATTTCAGGAGGTAGACTGGAATTGCATTGAAAGCATAGGAAAAGAGGCAGAACGTCCACAATGATGCACTTGGCCAAAAAGGGCGTATGCGTTTTTTCCTGAATATATTCAGGAAAAAACGCATACGCCCTTTTTGGCCAACCAAGCAAGCTTTCAAAAGAAATCTGCACTACAATGAAGTCTCACTTCCCCCCCCCCCGGTCAAAACGGCCATCTGAAAAAAGTGTAAAATCCAGAAAGGCAGGACAGGCCATGGAGAACTGGGAGCCTTGTTATGCTGATGGGCGGGATGTAAACTGCCAACAGACACTCGGGAGAAGTGTATGGTGTTTCCTGAAACATCTAAAAAACAAAGCAACAGAGCCTAGGGCACTTCCACTTATGGTCCTATAGCTTAGGGAAATTAAAATCAAAAAGATACAGCCACCCCAATGTTTGGGACGCCTCTGTTTACAAGAACCTCGTTTACCGTACAAGTTCAATATCACAGAAAGTGAAAAATGGATAAAGAACTTGTGGTACTTACGTACAATGCAGTATCACTCAGCAGTGAAATCTATGTCATCAGGCCCGTAGCAGCACAATGAGTGGATTCAGGTACGATGATTCTAACTGAAATAAGTCACACAGAGAAAGAAACATCATAAGATATCAGTAATACACGGAATGTAAACTTGGCTACACAGGAACTGAATTACAGAACAGAACAGGGTCTCAAATTTAGAAAACCAACTTATGCTTGTTTAAGGGTAAAGGTGAGTTGGGGTGCTGCATAAAACCAGAGATTGAAATGAGCACAGATAAAGTTCCTTAAGCCAAATATGGAATACACAAGAGCTACTCCTTGCTCAACGAAATGGACTCAACACCGCATATTAAACGCCTAAGAATGTACCTGACTCTTAAGTATCTTAAAACCTATGGATTGCTATGTCTCCGAAAGAGAATCAAGCATGTGTACAGGGACATAAACGCAGCAGTGATAGGATTGGAGAGGTTCGGTGAGCAAATGAAGACCCTTTGAAGTCATATTGCATGGTACCCATTCCACGGGTTTCAACTACCCAGGTTTAAGGTATTCTTCCTTCAGCTAAAACATGCATGTGGAACCTAGAGTATGATCAACCATGTGATCGGGAGACGTGTTCAAATATGTCTCAGTTTTCGTACCCTGGTACTCGGGTGCAACATTCCAGACGCTTTACTAACACTCTCCCGACTTGGAGAGTCAGTCCCTTTAACCTCCTGTTTGGCCCAGTTTGCAATTTCTGCGGAAGATGAACAGGAATAGCGAGAACCAATGAGAGACTAGCTGGAGGTGTCTGGACGGGCAAATTTAACTCTCATTTCCCACCAGGAAGAGGAAATAACCAAAGGCTCAGCGTGCCGTGCCGGAACCAGATTAGGGCCTGAAGCCATCCTGCGGTGTTGCGGCCAGCTCACAAGAAAGCGAGTTGAAGAAAGGAGCTCAGGGGCACTATAATTCACAAACCTGCAGAGTTATAAATGACAGCTATCGTCCAAAAATATACTGAAGTAAGGCTGCCAAGAGGACTTGAAAGCGGGGCAGAATTGCAGGAAACCGATTTCAGGAGGTAGACTGGAATTGCATTGAAAGCATAGGAAAAGAGGCAGAACGTCCACAATGATGCAC
This sequence comes from Globicephala melas, assembly GCF_963455315.2. Taxonomy (NCBI): domain Eukaryota; kingdom Metazoa; phylum Chordata; class Mammalia; order Artiodactyla; family Delphinidae; genus Globicephala; species Globicephala melas. The sequence goes on from NW_027207411.1 coordinate 60,377, forward strand.
TTGGCCCAAAAGGGCGTATGCGTTTTTTCCTGAATATATTCAGGAAAAAGCGCATACGCCCTTTTTGGCCAACCAACCAAACTTGCAAAGGAAATCTGCACTACAATGAAGTCTCACTTCCCCCCCCCGCCCGGTCAAAAGGGCCATCTGAAAAAAGTGTAAAATCCATTAAGGCTGGACAGGCCATGGAGAACTGGGAGCCTTGTTATGCTGATGGGCGGGATGTAAATTGCCAACAGACACTCGGGAGAAGTGTATGGTGTTTCCTGAAACATCTAAAAAACAAAGCAACAGAGCCTAGGGCACTTCCACTTATGGTCCTATAGCTTAGGGAAATTAAAATCAAAAAGATACAGCCACCCCAATGTTTGGGACGCCTCTGTTTACAAGAACCTCATTTACCGTACAAGTTCAATATCACAGAAACTGAAAAATGGATAAAGAACTTGTGGTACTTACGTACAATGCAGTATCACTCAGCAGTGAAATCTATGTCATCAGGCCCGTAGCAGCACAATGAGTGGATTCAGGTACGATGATTCTAACTGAAATAAGTCACACAGAAAAAGAAACATCATAAGATATCACTAATACACGGAATGTAAACTTGGCTACACAGGAACTGAATTACAGAACAGAACAGGGTCTCAAATTTAGAAAACCAACTTATGCTTGTTTAAGGGTAAAGGTGAGTTGGGGTGCTGCATAAAACCAGAGATTGAAATGAGCACAGATAAAGTTCCTTAAGCCAAATATGGAATAGACAAGAGCTACTCCTTGCTCAACGAAATGGACTCAACACCGCATATTAAACGCCTAAGAATGTACCTGACTCTTTATCTTAAAACCGATGGATTGCTATGTCTCCGAAAGAGAATCAAGCATGTGTACAGGGACATAAACGCAGCAGTGATAGGATTGGAGAGGTTCGGTGAGCAAATGAAGAGCCTTTGAAGTCATATTGCATGGTACCCATTCCACGGGTTTCAACTACCCAGGTTTAAGGTATTCTTCCTTCAGCTAAAACATGCATGTGGAACCTAGAGTATGATCAACCATGTGATCGGGAGACGTGTTCAAATATGTCTCAGTTTTCGTACCTGGTACTCGGGTGCAACATTCCAGACGCTTTACTAACACTCTCCCGACTTGGAGAGTCAGTCCCTTTAACCTCCTGTTTGGCCCAGTTTGCAATTTCTGCGGAAGATGAACAGGAATAGCGAGAACCAATGAGAGACTAGCTGGAGGTGTCTGGACGGGCAAATTTAACTCTCATTTCCCACCAGGAAGAGGAAATAACCAAAGGCTCAGCGTGCCGTGCCGGAACCAGATTAGGGCCTGAAGCCATCCTGCGGTGTTGCGGCCAGCTCACAAGAAAACGAGTTGAAGAAAGGAGCTCAGGGGCACTGTAATTCACAAACCTGCAGAGTTATAAATGACAACTATCGTCCAAAAATATACTGAAGTAAGGCTGCCAAGAGGACTTGAAAGCGGGGCAGAATTGCAGGAAACCGATTTCAGGAGGTAGACTGGAATTGCATTGAAAGCATAGGAAAAGAGGCAGAACGTCCACAATGATGCACTTGGCCAAAAAGGGCGTATGCGTTTTTTCCTGAATATATTCAGGAAAAAACGCATACGCCCTTTTTGGCCAACCAAGCAAGCTTGCAAAGGAAATCTGCACTACAATGAAGTCTCACTTCCCCCCGGTCAAAAGGGCCATCTGAAAAAAGTGTAAAATCCAGAAAGGCAGGACAGGCCATGGAGAACTGGGAGCCTTGTTATGCTGATGGGCGGGATGTAAACTGCCAACAGACACTCGGGAGAAGTGTATGGTGTTTCCTGAAACATCTAAAAAACAAAGCAACAGAGCCTAGGGCACTTCCACTTATGGTCCTATAGCTTAGGGAAATTAAAATCAAAAAGATACAGCCACCCCAATGTTTGGGACGCCTCTGTTTACAAGAACCTCGTTTACCGTACAAGTTCAATATCACAGAAAGTGAAAAATGGATAAAGAACTTGTGGTACTTACGTACAATGCAGTATCACTCAGCAGTGAAATCTATGTCATCAGGCCCGTAGCAGCACAATGAGTGGATTCAGGTACGATGATTCTAACTGAAATAAGTCACACAGAAAAAGAAACATCATAAGATATCAGTAATACATGGAATGTAAACTTGGCTACACAGGAACTGAATTACAGAACAGAACAGGGTCTCAAATTTAGAAAACCAACTTATGCTTGTTTAAGGGTAAAGGTGAGTTGGGGTGCTGCATAAAACCAGAGATTGAAATGAGCACAGATAAAGTTCCTTAAGCCAAATATGGAATACACAAGAGCTACTCCTTGCTCAACGAAATGGACTCAACACCGCATATTAAACGCCTAAGAATGTACCTGACTCTTAAGTATCTTAAAACCTATGGATTGCTATGTCTCCGAAAGAGAATCAAGCATGTGTACAGGGACATAAACGCAGCAGTGATAGGATTGGAGAGGTTCGGTGAGCAAATGAAGACCCTTTGAAGTCATATTGCATGGTACCCATTACACGGGTCTCAACTCTCCAGGTTTAAGGTATTCTTCCTTCAGCTAAAACATGCATATGGAACCCAGAGTATGATCAACCGTGTGAACGGGAGACGTGTTCAAATATGTCTCAGTTTTCGTACCCTGGTACTCGGGTGCAACATTCCAGACGCTTTACTAACACTCACCCCACTTTGAGAGTCAGCGCCTTTAACCTCCTGTTTGGCCCAGCTTGCAATTTCTGCGGAAGATGATCAGGAATAGGGAGAACCAATGAGAGACTAGCTGGAGGTGTCTGGACGGGCAAATTTAACTCTCATTTCCCACCAGGAAGAGGAAATAACCAAAGGCTCAGCGTGCCGTGCCGGAACCAGATTAGGGCCAGAAGCCATCCTGTGGTGTTGCGGCCAGCTCACAAGAAAGCGAGTTGAAGAAAGGAGCTCAGGGGCACTGTAATTCACAAACCTGCAGAGTTATAAATGACAGCTATCGTCCAAAAATATACTGAAGTAAGGCTGCCAAGAGGACTTGAAAGCGGGGCAGAATTGCAGGAAACCGATTTCAGGAGGTAGACTGGAATTGCATTGAAAGCATAGGAAAAGAGGCAGAACGTCCACAATTATGCACTTGGCCCAAAAGGGCGTATGCGTTTTTTCCTGAATATATTCAGGAAAAAGCGCATACGCCCTTTTTGGCCAACCAAGCAAACTTGCAAAGAAAATCTGCACTACAATGAAGTCTCACTTCCCCCCCCCCGCCCGGTCAAAAGGGCCATCTGAAAAAAGTGTAAAATCCATTAAGGCAGGACAGGCCATGGAGAACTGGGGGCCTTGTTATGCTGATGGGCGGGATGTAAATTGCCAACAGACACTCGGGAGAAGTGTATGGTGTTTCCTGAAACATCTAAAAAACAAAGCAACAGAGCCTAGGGCACTTCCACTTATGGTCCTATAGCTTAGGGAAATTAAAATCAAAAAGATACAGCCACCCCAATGTTTGGGACGCCTCTGTTTACAAGAACCTCGTTTACCGTACAAGTTCAATATCACAGAAACTGAAAAATGGATAAAGAACTTGTGGTACTTACGTACAATGCAGTATCACTCAGCAGTGAAATCTATGTCATCAGGCCCGTAGCAGCACAATGAGTGGATTCAGGTACGATGATTCTAACTGAAATAAGTCACACAGAAAAAGAAACATCATAAGATATCAGTAATACACGGAATGTAAACTTGGCTACACAGGAACTGAATTACAGAACAGAACAGGGTCTCAAATTTAGAAAACCAACTTATGCTTGTTTAAGGGTAAAGGTGAGTTGGGGTGCTGCATAAAACCAGAGATTGAAATGAGCACAGATAAAGTTCCTTAAGCCAAATATGGAATAGACAAGAGCTACTCCTTGCTCAACGAAATGGACTCAACACCGCATATTAAACGCCTAAGAATGTACCTGACTCTTTATCTTAAAACCGATGGATTGCTATGTCTCCGAAAGAGAATCAAGCATGTGTACAGGGACATAAACGCAGCAGTGATAGGATTGGAGAGGTTCGGTGAGCAAATGAAGACCCTTTGAAGTCATATTGCATGGTACCCATTCCACAGGTTTCAACTACCCAGGTTTAAGGTATTCTTCCTTCAGCTAAAACATGCATGTGGAACCTAGAGTATGATCAACCATGTGATCGGGAGACGTGTTCAAATATGTCTCAGTTTTCGTACCTGGTACTCGGGTGCAACATTCCAGACGCTTTACTAACACTCTCCCGACTTGGAGAGTCAGTCCCTTTAACCTCCTGTTTGGCCCAGTTTGCAATTTCTGCGGAAGATGAACAGGAATAGCGAGAACCAATGAGAGACTAGCTGGAGGTGTCTGGACGGGCAAATTTAACTCTCATTTCCCACCAGGAAGAGGAAATAACCAAAGGCTCAGCGTGCCGTGCCGGAACCAGATTAGGGCCTGAAGCCATCCTGCGGTGTTGCGGCCAGCTCACAAGAAAACGAGTTGAAGAAAGGAGCTCAGGGGCACTGTAATTCACAAACCTGCAGAGTTATAAATGACAACTATCGTCCAAAAATATACTGAAGTAAGGCTGCCAAGAGGACTTGAAAGCGGGGCAGAATTGCAGGAAACCGATTTCAGGAGGTAGACTGGAATTGCATTGAAAGCATAGGAAAAGAGGCAGAACGTCCACAATGATGCACTTGGCCAAAAAGGGCGTATGCGTTTTTTCCTGAATATATTCAGGAAAAAACGCATACGCCCTTTTTGGCCAACCAAGCAAGCTTGCAAAGGAAATCTGCACTACAATGAAGTCTCACTTCCCCCCGGTCAAAAGGGCCATCTGAAAAAAGTGTAAAATCCAGAAAGGCAGGACAGGCCATGGAGAACTGGGAGCCTTGTTATGCTGATGGGCGGGATGTAAACTGCCAACAGACACTCGGGAGAAGTGTATGGTGTTTCCTGAAACATCTAAAAAACAAAGCAACAGAGCCTAGGGCACTTCCACTTATGGTCCTATAGCTTAGGGAAATTAAAATCAAAAAGACACAGCCACCCCAATGTTTGGGACGCCTCTGTTTACAAGAACCTCGTTTACCGTACAAGTTCAATATCACAGAAAGTGAAAAATGGATAAAGAACTTGTGGTACTTACGTACAATGCAGTATCACTCAGCAGTGAAATCTATGTCATCAGGCCCGTAGCAGCACAATGAGTGGATTCAGGTACGATGATTCTAACTGAAATAAGTCACACAGAAAAAGAAACATCATAAGATATCAGTAATACACGGAATGTAAACTTGGCTACACAGGAACTGAATTACAGAACAGAACAGGGTCTCAAATTTAGAAAACCAACTTATGCTTGTTTAAGGGTAAAGGTGAGTTGGGGTGCTGCATAAAACCAGAGATTGAAATGAGCACAGATAAAGTTCCTTAAGCCAAATATGGAATAGACAAGAGCTACTCCTTGCTCAACGAAATGGACTCAACACCGCATATTAAACGCCTAAGAATGTACCTGACTCTTAAGTATCTTAAAACCTATGGATTGCTATGTCTCCGAAAGAGAATCAAGCATGTGTACAGGGACATAAACACAGCAGTGATAGGATTGGAGAGGTTCGGTGAGCAAATGAAGACCCTTTGAAGTCATATTGCATGGTACCCATTACACGGGTCTCAACTCTCCAGGTTTAAGGTATTCTTCCTTCAGCTAAAACATGCATATGGAACCCAGAGTATGATCAACCGTGTGAACGGGAGACGTGTTCAAATATGTCTCAGTTTTCGTACCCTGGTACTCGGGTGCAACATTCCAGACGCTTTACTAACACTCACCCCACTTTGAGAGTCAGCGCCTTTAACCTCCTGTTTGGCCCAGCTTGCAATTTCTGCGGAAGATGATCAGGAATAGGGAGAACCAATGAGAGACTAGCTGGAGGTGTCTGGACGGGCAAATTTAACTCTCATTTCCCACCAGGAAGAGGAAATAACCAAAGGCTCAGCGTGCCGTGCCGGAACCAGATTAGGGCCTGAAGCCATCCTGCGGTGTTGCGGCCAGCTCACAAGAAAGCGAGTTGAAGAAAGGAGCTCAGGGGCACTGTAATTCACAAACCTGCAGAGTTATAAATGACAGCTATCGTCCAAAAATATACTGAAGTAAGGCTGCCAAGAGGACTTGAAAGCGGGGCAGAATTGCAGGAAACCGATTTCAGGAGGTAGACTGGAATTGCATTGAAAGCATAGGAAAAGAGGCAGAACGTCCACAATGATGCACTTGGCCCAAAAGGGCGTATGCGTTTTTTCCTGAATATATTCAGGAAAAAGCGCATACGCCCTTTTTGGCCAACCAAGCAAACTTGCAAAGGAAATCTGCACTACAATGAAGTCTCACTTCCCCCCCCCCCGCCCGGTCAAAAGGGCCATCTGAAAAAAGTGTAAAATCCAGAAAGGCAGGACAGGCCATGGAGAACTGGGAGCCTTGTTATGCTGATGGGCGGGATGTAAATTGCCAACAGACACTCGGGAGAAGTGTATGGTGTTTCCTGAAACATCTAAAAAACAAAGCAACAGAGCCTAGGCCACTTCCACTTATGGTCCTATAGCTTAGGGAAATTAAAATCAAAAAGATACAGCCACCCCAATGTTTGGGACGCCTCTGTTTACAAGAACCTCGTTTATCGTACAAGTTCAATATCACAGAAACTGAAAAATGGATAAAGAACTTGTGGTACTTACGTACAATGCAGTATCACTCAGCAGTGAAATCTATGTCATCAGGCCCGTAGCAGCACAATGAGTGGATTCAGGTACGATGATTCTAACTGAAATAAGTCACACAGAAAAAGAAACATCATAAGATATCAGTAATACACGGAATGTAAACTTGGCTACACAGGAACTGAATTACAGAACAGAACAGGGTCTCAAATTTAGAAAACCAACTTATGCTTGTTTAAGGGTAAAGGTGAGTTGGGGTGCTGCATAAAACCAGAGATTGAAATGAGCACAGATAAAGTTCCTTAAGCCAAATATGGAATAGACAAGAGCTACTCCTTGCTCAACGAAATGGACTCAACACCGCATATTAAACGCCTAAGAATGTACCTGACTCTTAAGTATCTTAAAACCGATGGATTGCTATGTCTCCGAAAGAGAATCAAGCATGTGTACAGGGACATAAACGCAGCAGTGATAGGATTGGAGAGGTTCGGTGAGCAAATGAAGACCCTTTGAAGTCATATTGCATGGTACCCATTCCACGGGTTTCAACTACCCAGGTTTAAGGTATTCTTCCTTCAGCTAAAACATGCATGTGGAACCTAGAGTATGATCAACCATGTGATCGGGAGACGTGTTCAAATATGTCTCAGTTTTCGTACCTGGTACTCGGGTGCAACATTCCAGACGCTTTACTAACACTCTCCCGACTTGGAGAGTCAGTCCCTTTAACCTCCTGTTTGGCCCAGTTTGCAATTTCTGCGGAAGATGAACAGGAATAGCGAGAACCAATGAGAGACTAGCTGGAGGTGTCTGGACGGGCAAATTTAACTCTCATTTCCCACCAGGAAGAGGAAATAACCAAAGGCTCAGCGTGCCGTGCCGGAACCAGATTAGGGCCTGAAGCCATCCTGCGGTGTTGCGGCCAGCTCACAAGAAAACGAGTTGAAGAAAGGAGCTCAGGGGCACTGTAATTCACAAACCTGCAGAGTTATAAATGACAACTATCGTCCAAAAATATACTGAAGTAAGGCTGCCAAGAGGACTTGAAAGCGGGGCAGAATTGCAGGAAACCGATTTCAGGAGGTAGACTGGAATTGCATTGAAAGCATAGGAAAAGAGGCAGAACGTCCACAATGATGCACTTGGCCAAAAAGGGCGTATGCGTTTTTTCCTGAATATATTCAGGAAAAAACGCATACGCCCTTTTTGGCCAACCAAGCAAGCTTGCAAAGGAAATCTGCACTACAATGAAGTCTCACTTCCCCCCTGTCAAAAGGGCCATCTGAAAAAAGTGTAAAATCCAGAAAGGCAGGACAGGCCATGGAGAACTGGGAGCCTTGTTATGCTGATGGGCGGGATGTAAACTGCCAACAGACACTCGGGAGAAGTGTATGGTGTTTCCTGAAACATCTAAAAAACAAAGCAACAGAGCCTAGGGCACTTCCACTTATGGTCCTATAGCTTAGGGAAATTAAAATCAAAAAGATACAGCCACCCCAATGTTTGGGACGCCTCTGTTTACAAGAACCTCGTTTACCGTACAAGTTCAATATCACAGAAAGTGAAAAATGGATAAAGAACTTGTGGTACTTACGTACAATGCAGTATCACTCAGCAGTGAGATCTATGTCATCAGGCCCGTAGCAGCACAATGAGTGGATTCAGGTACGATGATTCTAACTGAAATAAGTCACACAGAAAAAGAAACATCATAAGATATCAGTAATACACGGAATGTAAACTTGGCTACACAGGAACTGAATTACAGAACAGAACAGGGTCTCAAATTTAGAAAACCAACTTATGCTTGTTTAAGGGTAAAGGTGAGTTGGGGTGCTGCATAAAACCAGAGATTGAAATGAGCACAGATAAAGTTCCTTAAGCCAAATATGGAATAGACAAGAGCTACTCCTTGCTCAACGAAATGGACTCAACACCGCATATTAAACGCCTAAGAATGTACCTGACTCTTAAGTATCTTAAAACCTATGGATTGCTATGTCTCCGAAAGAGAATCAAGCATGTGTACAGGGACATAAACGCAGCAGTGATAGGATTGGAGAGGTTCGGTGAGCAAATGAAGACCCTTTGAAGTCATATTGCATGGTACCCATTCCACGGGTTTCAACTACCCAGGTTTAAGGTATTCTTCCTTCAGCTAAAACATGCATGTGGAACCTAGAGTATGATCAACCATGTGATCGGGAGACGTGTTCAAATATGTCTCAGTTTTCGTACCCTGGTACTCGGGTGCAACATTCCAGACGCTTTACTAACACTCTCCCGACTTGGAGAGTCAGTCCCTTTAACATCCTGTTTGGCCCAGTTTGCAATTTCTGCGGAAGATGAACAGGAATAGCGAGAACCAATGAGAGACTAGCTGGAGGTGTCTGGACGGGCAAATTTAACTCTCATTTCCCACCAGGAAGAGGAAATAACCAAAGGCTCAGCGTGCCGTGCCGGAACCAGATTAGGGCCTGAAGCCATCCTGCGGTGTTGCGGCCAGCTCACAAGAAAACGAGTTGAAGAAAGGAGCTCAGGGGCACTGTAATTCACAAACCTGCAGAGTTATAAATGACAACTATCGTCCAAAAATATACTGAAGTAAGGCTGCCAAGAGGACTTGAAAGCGGGGCAGAATTGCAGGAAACCGATTTCAGGAGGTAGACTGGAATTGCATTGAAAGCATAGGAAAAGAGGCAGAACGTCCACAATGATGCACTTGGCCAAAAAGGGCGTATGCGTTTTTTCCTGAATATATTCAGGAAAGAACGCATACGCCCTTTTTGGCCAACCAAGCAAGCTTGCAAAGGAAATCTGCACTACAATGAAGTCTCACTTCCCCCCCCCCCCCGGTCAAAAGGGCCATCTGAAAAAAGTGTAAAATCCAGAAAGGCAGGACAGGCCATGGAGAACTGGGAGCCTTGTTATGCTGATGGGCGGGATGTAAACTGCCAACAGACACTCGGGAGAAGTGTATGGTGTTTCCTGAAACATCTAAAAAACAAAGCAACAGAGCCTAGGGCACTTCCACTTATGGTCCTATAGCTTAGGGAAATTAAAATCAAAAAGACACAGCCACCCCAATGTTTGGGACGCCTCTGTTTACAAGAACCTCGTTTACCGTACAAGTTCAATATCACAGAAAGTGAAAAATGGATAAAGAACTTGTGGTACTTACGTACAATGCAGTATCACTCAGCAGTGAAATCTATGTCATCAGGCCCGTAGCAGCACAATGAGTGGATTCAGGTACGATGATTCTAACTGAAATAAGTCACACAGAAAAAGAAACATCATAAGATATCAGTAATACACGGAATGTAAACTTGGCTACACAGGAACTGAATTACAGAACAGAACAGGGTCTCAAATTTAGAAAACCAACTTATGCTTGTTTAAGGGTAAAGGTGAGTTGGGGTGCTGCATAAAACCAGAGATTGAAATGAGCACAGATAAAGTTCCTTAAGCCAAATATGGAATAGACAAGAGCTACTCCTTGCTCAACGAAATGGACTCAACACCGCATATTAAACGCCTAAGAATGTACCTGACTCTTAAGTATCTTAAAACCTATGGATTGCTATGTCTCCGAAAGAGAATCAAGCATGTGTACAGGGACATAAACGCAGCAGTGATAGGATTGGAGAGGTTCGGTGAGCAAATGAAGACCCTTTGAAGTCATATTGCATGGTACCCATTCCACGGGTTTCAACTACCCAGGTTTAAGGTATTCTTCCTTCAGCTAAAACATGCATGTGGAACCTAGAGTATGATCAACCATGTGATCGGGAGACGTGTTCAAATATGTCTCAGTTTTCGTACCCTGGTACTCGGGTGCAACATTCCAGACGCTTTACTAACACTCTCCCGACTTGGAGAGTCAGTCCCTTTAACCTCCTGTTTGGCCCAGTTTGCAATTTCTGCGGAAGATGAACAGGAATAGCGAGAACCAATGAGAGACTAGCTGGAGGTGTCTGGACGGGCAAATTTAACTCTCATTTCCCACCAGGAAGAGGAAATAACCAAAGGCTCAGCGTGCCGTGCCGGAACCAGATTAGGGCCTGAAGCCATCCTGCGGTGTTGCGGCCAGCTCACAAGAAAACGAGTTGAAGAAAGGAGCTCAGGGGCACTGTAATTCACAAACCTGCAGAGTTATAAATGACAACTATCGTCCAAAAATATACTGAAGTAAGGCTGCCAAGAGGACTTGAAAGCGGGGCAGAATTGCAGGAAACCGATTTCAGGAGGTAGACTGGAATTGCATTGAAAGCATAGGAAAAGAGGCAGAACGTCCACAATGATGCACTTGGCCAAAAAGGGTGTATGCGTTTTTTCCTGAATATATTCAGGAAAAAACGCATACGCCCTTTTTGGCCAACCAAGCAAGCTTGCAAAGGAAATCTGCACTACAATGAAGTCTCACTTCCCCCCCCCCCCGGTCAAAAGGGCCATCTGAAAAAAGTGTAAAATCCAGAAAGGCAGGACAGGCCATGGAGAACTGGGAGCCTTGTTATGCTGATGGGCGGGATGTAAACTGCCAACAGACACTCGGGAGAAGTGTATGGTGTTTCCTGAAACATCTAAAAAACAAAGCAACAGAGCCTAGGGCACTTCCACTTATGGTCCTATAGCTTAGGGAAATTAAAATCAAAAAGATACAGCCACCCCAATGTTTGGGACGCCTCTGTTTACAAGAACCTCATTTACCGTACAAGTTCAATATCACAGAAAGTGAAAAATGGATAAAGAACTTGTGGTACTTACGTACAATGCAGTATCACTCAGCAGTGAAATCTATGTCATCAGGCCCGTAGCAGCACAATGAGTGGATTCAGGTACGATGATTCTAACTGAAATAAGTCACACAGAGAAAGAAACATCATAAGATATCAGTAATACACGGAATGTAAACTTGGCTACACAGGAACTGAATTACAGAACAGAACAGGGTCTCAAATTTAGAAAACCAACTTATGCTTGTTTAAGGGTAAAGGTGAGTTGGGGTGCTGCATAAAACCAGAGATTGAAATGAGCACAGATAAAGTTCCTTAAGCCAAATATGGAATAGAGAAGAGCTACTCCTTGCTCAACGAAATGGACTCAACACCGCATATTAAACGCCTAAGAATGTACCTGACTCTTAAGTATCTTAAAACCGATGGATTGCTATGTCTCCGAAAGAGAATCAAGCATGTGTACAGGGACATAAACGCAGCAGTGATAGGATTGGAGAGGTTCGGTGAGCAAATGAAGACCCTTTGAAGTCATATTGCATGGTACCCATTCCACGGGTTTCAACTACCCAGGTTTAAGGTATTCTTCCTTCAGCTAAAACATGCATGTGGAACCTAGAGTATGATCAACCATGTGATCGGGAGACGTGTTCAAATATGTCTCAGTTTTCGTACCTGGTACTCGGGTGCAACATTCCAGACGCTTTACTCACACTCTCCCGACTTGGAGAGTCAGTCCCTTTAACCTCCTGTTTGGCCCAGTTTGCAATTTCTGCGGAAGATGAACAGGAATAGCGAGAACCAATGAGAGACTAGCTGGAGGTGTCTGGACGGGCAAATTTAACTCTCATTTCCCACCAGGAAGAGGAAATAACCAAAGGCTCAGCGTGCCGTGCCAGAACCAGATTAGGGCCTGAAGCCATCCTGCGGTGTTGCGGCCAGCTCACAAGAAAACGAGTTGAAGAAAGGAGCTCAGGGGCACTGTAATTCACAAACCTGCAGAGTTATAAATGACAACTATCGTCCAAAAATATACTGAAGTAAGGCTGCCAAGAGGACTTGAAAGCGGGGCAGAATTGCAGGAAACCGATTTCAGGAGGTAGACTGGAATTGCATTGAAAGCATAGGAAAAGAGGCAGAACGTCCACAATGATGCACTTGGCCAAAAAGGGCGTATGCGTTTTTTCCTGAATATATTCAGGAAAAAACGCATACGCCCTTTTTGGCCAACCAAGCAAGCTTGCAAAGGAAATCTGCACTACAATGAAGTCTCACTTCCCCCCCCCCCCCGGTCAAAAGGGCCATCTGAAAAAAGTGTAAAATCCAGAAAGGCAGGACAGGCCATGGAGAACTGGGAGCCTTGTTATGCTGATGGGCGGGATGTAAACTGCCAACAGACACTCGGGAGAAGTGTATGGTGTTTCCTGAAACATCTAAAAAACAAAGCAACAGAGCCTAGGGCACTTCCACTTATGGTCCTATAGCTTAGGGAAATTAAAATCAAAAAGACACAGCCACCCCAATGTTTGGGACGCCTCTGTTTACAAGAACCTCGTTTACCGTACAAGTTCAATATCACAGAAAGTGAAAAATGGATAAAGAACTTGTGGTACTTACGTACAATGCAGTATCACTCAGCAGTGAAATCTATGTCATCAGGCCCGTAGCAGCACAATGAGTGGATTCAGGTACGATGATTCTAACTGAAATAAGTCACACAGAAAAAGAAACATCATAAGATATCAGTAATACACGGAATGTAAACTTGGCTACACAGGAACTGAATTACAGAACAGAACAGGGTCTCAAATTTAGAAAACCAACTTATGCTTGTTTAAGGGTAAAGGTGAGTTGGGGTGCTGCATAAAACCAGAGATTGAAATGAGCACAGATAAAGTTCCTTAAGCCAAATATGGAATAGACAAGAGCTACTCCTTGCTCAACGAAATGGACTCAACACCGCATATTAAACGCCTAAGAATGTACCTGACTCTTAAGTATCTTAAAACCTATGGATTGCTATGTCTCCGAAAGAGAATCAAGCATGTGTACAGGGACATAAACGCAGCAGTGATAGGATTGGAGAGGTTCGGTGAGCAAATGAAGACCCTTTGAAGTCATATTGCATGGTACCCATTCCACGGGTTTCAACTACCCAGGTTTAAGGTATTCTTCCTTCAGCTAAAACATGCATGTGGAACCTAGAGTATGATCAACCATGTGATCGGGAGACGTGTTCAAATATGTCTCAGTTTTCGTACCCTGGTACTCGGGTGCAACATTCCAGACGCTTTACTAACACTCTCCCGACTTGGAGAGTCAGTCCCTTTAACCTCCTGTTTGGCCCAGTTTGCAATTTCTGCGGAAGATGAACAGGAATAGCGAGAACCAATGAGAGACTAGCTGGAGGTGTCTGGACGGGCAAATTTAACTCTCATTTCCCACCAGGAAGAGGAAATAACCAAAGGCTCAGCGTGCCGTGCCGGAACCAGATTAGGGCCTGAAGCCATCCTGCGGTGTTGCGGCCAGCTCACAAGAAAACGAGTTGAAGAAAGGAGCTCAGGGGCACTGTAATTCACAAACCTGCAGAGTTATAAATGACAACTATCGTCCAAAAATATACTGAAGTAAGGCTGCCAAGAGGACTTGAAAGCGGGGCAGAATTGCAGGAAACCGATTTCAGGAGGTAGACTGGAATTGCATTGAAAGCATAGGAAAAGAGGCAGAACGTCCACAATGATGCACTTGGCCAAAAAGGGTGTATGCGTTTTTTCCTGAATATATTCAGGAAAAAACGCATACGCCCTTTTTGGCCAACCAAGCAAGCTTGCAAAGGAAATCTGCACTACAATGAAGTCTCACTTCCCCCCCCCCCCGGTCAAAAGGGCCATCTGAAAAAAGTGTAAAATCCAGAAAGGCAGGACAGGCCATGGAGAACTGGGAGCCTTGTTATGCTGATGGGCGGGATGTAAACTGCCAACAGACACTCGGGAGAAGTGTATGGTGTTTCCTGAAACATCTAAAAAACAAAGCAACAGAGCCTAGGGCACTTCCACTTATGGTCCTATAGCTTAGGGAAATTAAAATCAAAAAGATACAGCCACCCCAATGTTTGGGACGCCTCTGTTTACAAGAACCTCATTTACCGTACAAGTTCAATATCACAGAAAGTGAAAAATGGATAAAGAACTTGTGGTACTTACGTACAATGCAGTATCACTCAGCAGTGAAATCTATGTCATCAGGCCCGTAGCAGCACAATGAGTGGATTCAGGTACGATGATTCTAACTGAAATAAGTCACACAGAGAAAGAAACATCATAAGATATCAGTAATACACGGAATGTAAACTTGGCTACACAGGAACTGAATTACAGAACAGAACAGGGTCTCAAATTTAGAAAACCAACTTATGCTTGTTTAAGGGTAAAGGTGAGTTGGGGTGCTGCATAAAACCAGAGATTGAAATGAGCACAGATAAAGTTCCTTAAGCCAAATATGGAATAGACAAGAGCTACTCCTTGCTCAACGAAATGGACTCAACACCGCATATTAAACGCCTAAGAATGTACCTGACTCTTAAGTATCTTAAAACCGATGGATTGCTATGTCTCCGAAAGAGAATCAAGCATGTGTACAGGGACATAAACGCAGCAGTGATAGGATTGGAGAGGTTCGGTGAGCAAATGAAGACCCTTTGAAGTCATATTGCATGGTACCCATTCCACGGGTTTCAACTACCCAGGTTTAAGGTATTCTTCCTTCAGCTAAAACATGCATGTGGAACCTAGAGTATGATCAACCATGTGATCGGGAGACGTGTTCAAATATGTCTCAGTTTTCGTACCTGGTACTCGGGTGCAACATTCCAGACGCTTTACTCACACTCTCCCGACTTGGAGAGTCAGTCCCTTTAACCTCCTGTTTGGCCCAGTTTGCAATTTCTGCGGAAGATGAACAGGAATAGCGAGAACCAATGAGAGACTAGCTGGAGGTGTCTGGACGGGCAAATTTAACTCTCATTTCCCACCAGGAAGAGGAAATAACCAAAGGCTCAGCGTGCCGTGCCAGAACCAGATTAGGGCCTGAAGCCATCCTGCGGTGTTGCGGCCAGCTCACAAGAAAACGAGTTGAAGAAAGGAGCTCAGGGGCACTGTAATTCACAAACCTGCAGAGTTATAAATGACAACTATCGTCCAAAAATATACTGAAGTAAGGCTGCCAAGAGGACTTGAAAGCGGGGCAGAATTGCAGGAAACCGATTTCAGGAGGTAGACTGGAATTGCATTGAAAGCATAGGAAAAGAGGCAGAACGTCCACAATGATGCACTTGGCCAAAAAGGGCGTATGCGTTTTTTCCTGAATATATTCAGGAAAAAACGCATACGCCCTTTTTGGCCAACCAAGCAAGCTTGCAAAGGAAATCTGCACTACAATGAAGTCTCACTTCCCCCCCCCCCCGGTCAAAAGGGCCATCTGAAAAAAGTGTAAAATCCAGAAAGGCAGGACAGGCCATGGAGAACTGGGAGCCTTGTTATGCTGATGGGCGGGATGTAAACTGCCAACAGACACTCGGGAGAAGTGTATGGTGTTTCCTGAAACATCTAAAAAACAAAGCAACAGAGCCTAGGGCACTTCCACTTATGGTCCTATAGCTTAGGGAAATTAAAATCAAAAAGATACAGCCACCCCAATGTTTGGGACGCCTCTGTTTACAAGAACCTCGTTTACCGTACAAGTTCAATATCACAGAAAGTGAAAAATGGATAAAGAACTTGTGGTACTTACGTACAATGCAGTATCACTCAGCAGTGAAATCTATGTCATCAGGCCCGTAGCAGCACAATGAGTGGATTCAGGTACGATGATTCTAACTGAAATAAGTCACACAGAGAAAGAAACATCATAAGATATCAGTAATACACGGAATGTAAACTTGGCTACACAGGAACTGAATTACAGAACAGAACAGGGTCTCAAATTTAGAAAACCAACTTATGCTTGTTTAAGGGTAAAGGTGAGTTGGGGTGCTGCATAAAACCAGAGATTGAAATGAGCACAGATAAAGTTCCTTAAGCCAAATATGGAATAGACAAGAGCTACTCCTTGCTCAACGAAATGGACTCAACACCGCATATTAAACGCCTAAGAATGTACCTGACTCTTTATCTTAAAACCGATGGATTGCTATGTCTCCGAAAGAGAATCAAGCATGTGTACAGGGACATAAACGCAGCAGTGATAGGATTGGAGAGGTTCGGTGAGCAAATGAAGACCCTTTGAAGTCATATTGCATGGTACCCATTCCACGGGTTTCAACTACCCAGGTTTAAGGTATTCTTCCTTCAGCTAAAACATGCATGTGGAACCTAGAGTATGATCAACCATGTGATCGGGAGACGTGTTCAAATATGTCTCAGTTTTCGTACCTGGTACTCGGGTGCAACATTCCAGACGCTTTACTCACACTCTCCCGACTTGGAGAGTCAGTCCCTTTAACCTCCTGTTTGGCCCAGTTTGCAATTTCTGCGGAAGATGAACAGGAATAGCGAGAACCAATGAGAGACTAGCTGGAGGTGTCTGGACGGGCAAATTTAACTCTCATTTCCCACCAGGAAGAGGAAATAACCAAAGGCTCAGCGTGCCGTGCCAGAACCAGATTAGGGCCTGAAGCCATCCTGCGGTGTTGCGGCCAGCTCACAAGAAAACGAGTTGAAGAAAGGAGCTCAGGGGCACTGTAATTCACAAACCTGCAGAGTTATAAATGACAACTATCGTCCAAAAATATACTGAAGTAAGGCTGCCAAGAGGACTTGAAAGCGGGGCAGAATTGCAGGAAACCGATTTCAGGAGGTAGACTGGAATTGCATTGAAAGCATAGGAAAAGAGGCAGAACGTCCACAATGATGCACTTGGCCAAAAAGGGCGTATGCGTTTTTTCCTGAATATATTCAGGAAAAAACGCATACGCCCTTTTTGGCCAACCAAGCAAGCTTGCAAAGGAAATCTGCACTACAATGAAGTCTCACTGCCCCCCCCCCCCGGTCAAAAGGGCCATCTGAAAAAAGTGTAAAATCCAGAAAGGCAGGACAGGCCATGGAGAACTGGGAGCCTTGTTATGCTGATGGGCGGGATGTAAATTGCCAACAGACACTCGGGAGAAGTGTATGGTGTTTCCTGAAACATCTAAAAAACAAAGCAACAGAGCCTAGGGCACTTCCACTTATGGTCCTATAGCTTAGGGAAATTAAAATCAAAAAGATACAGCCACCCCAATGTTTGGGACGCCTCTGTTTACAAGAACCTCGTTTACCGTACAAGTTCAATATCACAGAAAGTGAAAAATGGATAAAGAACTTGTGGTACTTACGTACAATGCAGTATCACTCAGCAGTGAAATCTATGTCATCAGGCCCGTAGCAGCACAATGAGTGGATTCAGGTACGATGATTCTAACTGAAATAAGTCACACAGAAAAAGAAACATCATAAGATATCAGTAATACACGGAATGTAAACTTGGCTACACAGGAACTGAATTACAGAACAGAACAGGGTCTCAAATTTAGAAAACCAACTTATGCTTGTTTAAGGGTAAAGGTGAGTTGGGGTGCTGCATAAAACCAGAGATTGAAATGAGCACAGATAAAGTTCCTTAAGCCAAATATGGAATAGACAAGAGCTACTCCTTGCTCAACGAAATGGACTCAACACCGCATATTAAACGCCTAAGAATGTACCTGACTCTTAAATATCTTAAAACCGATGGATTGCTATGTCTCCGAAAGAGAATCAAGCATGTGTACAGGGACATAAACGCAGCAGTGATAGGATTGGAGAGGTTCGGTGAGCAAATGAAGACCCTTTGAAGTCATATTGCATGGTACCCATTCCACGGGTTTCAACTACCCAGGTTTAAGGTATTCTTCCTTCAGCTAAAACATGCATGTGGAACCTAGAGTATGATCAACCATGTGATCGGGAGACGTGTTCAAATATGTCTCAGTTTTCGTACCTGGTACTCGGGTGCAACATTCCAGACGCTTTACTAACACTCTCCCGACTTGGAGAGTCAGTCCCTTTAACCTCCTGTTTGGCCCAGTTTGCAATTTCTGTGGAAGATGAACAGGAATAGCGAGAACCAATGAGAGACTAGCTGGAGGTGTCTGGACGGGCAAATTTAACTCTCATTTCCCACCAGGAAGAGGAAATAACCAAAGGCTCAGCGTGCCGTGCCGGAACCAGATTAGGGCCTGAAGCCATCCTGCGGTGTTGCGGCCAGCTCACAAGAAAACGAGTTGAAGAAAGGAGCTCAGGGGCACTGTAATTCACAAACCTGCAGAGTTATAAATGACAACTATCGTCCAAAAATATACTGAAGTAAGGCTGCCAAGAGGACTTGAAAGCGGGGCAGAATTGCAGGAAACCGATTTCAGGAGGTAGACAGGAATTGCATTGAAAGCATAGGAAAAGAGACAGAACGTCCACAATGATGCACTTGGCCAAAAAGGGCGTATGCGTTTTTTCCTGAATATATTCAGGAAAAAACGCATAGGCCCTTTTTGGCCAACCAAGCAAGCTTGCAAAGGAAATCTGCACTACAATGAAGTCTCACTGCCCCCCCCCCCGGGTCAAAAGGGCCATCTGAAAAAAGTGTAAAATCCAGAAAGGCAGGACAGGCCATGGAGAACTGGGAGCCTTGTTATGCTGATGGGCGGGATGTAAATTGCCAACAGACACTCTGGAGAAGTGTATCGTGTCTCCTGAAACATCTAAAAAACAAAGCAACAGAGCCTAGGGCACTTCCACTTATGGTCCTATAGCTTAGGGAAATTAAAATCAAAAAGATACAGCCACCCCAATGTTTGGGACGCCTCTGTTTACAAGAACCTCGTTTACCGTACAAGTTCAATATCACAGAAAGTGAAAAATGGATAAAGAACTTGTGGTACTTACGTACAATGCAGTATCACTCAGCAGTGAGATCTATGTCATCAGGCCCGTAGCAGCACAATGAGTGGATTCAGGTACGATGATTCTAACTGAAATAAGTCACACAGAAAAAGAAACATCATAAGATATCAGTAATACACGGAATGTAAACTTGGCTACACAGGAACTGAATTACAGAACAGAACAGGGTCTCAAATTTAGAAAACCAACTTATGCTTGTTTAAGGGTAAAGGTGAGTTGGGGTGCTGCATAAAACCAGAGATTGAAATGAGCACAGATAAAGTTCCTTAAGCCAAATATGGAATAGACAAGAGCTACTCCTTGCTCAACGAAATGGACTCAACACCGCATATTAAACGCCTAAGAATGTACCTGACTCTTAAGTATCTTAAAACCGATGGATTGCTATGTCTCCGAAAGAGAATCAAGCATGTGTACAGGGACATAAACGCAGCAGTGATAGGATTGGAGAGGTTCGGTGAGCAAATGAAGACCCTTTGAAGTCATATTGCATGGTACCCATTCCACGGGTTTCAACTACCCAGGTTTAAGGTATTCTTCCTTCAGCTAAAACATGCATGTGGAACCTAGAGTATGATCAACCATGTGATCGGGAGACGTGTTCAAATATGTCTCAGTTTTTGTACCTGGTACTCGGGTGCAACATTCCAGACGCTTTACTAACACTCTCCCGACTTGGAGAGTCAGTCCCTTTAACCTCCTGTTTGGCCCAGTTTGCAATTTCTGCGGAAGATGAACAGGAATAGCGAGAACCAATGAGAGACTAGCTGGAGGTGTCTGGACGGGCAAATTTAACTCTCATTTCCCACCAGGAAGAGGAAATAACCAAAGGCTCAGCGTGCCGTGCCGGAACCAGATTAGGGCCTGAAGCCATCCTGCGGTGTTGCGGCCAGCTCACAAGAAAACGAGTTGAAGAAAGGAGCTCAGGGGCACTGTAATTCACAAACCTGCAGAGTTATAAATGACAACTATCGTCCAAAAATATACTGAAGTAAGGCTGCCAAGAGGACTTGAAAGCGGGGCAGAATTGCAGGAAACCGATTTCAGGAGGTAGACTGGAATTGCATTGAAAGCATAGGAAAAGAGGCAGAACGTCCACAATGATGCACTTGGCCAAAAAGGGCGTATGCGTTTTTTCCTGAATATATTCAGGAAAAAACGCATACGCCCTTTTTGGCCAACCAAGCAAGCTTGCAAAGGAAATCTGCACTACAATGAAGTCTCACTTCCCCCCCCCCCCGGTCAAAAGGGCCATCTGAAAAAAGTGTAAAATCCAGAAAGGCAGGACAGGCCATGGAGAACTGGGAGCCTTGTTATGCTGATGGGCGGGATGTAAACTGCCAACAGACACTCGGGAGAAGTGTATGGTGTTTCCTGAAACATCTAAAAAACAAAGCAACAGAGCCTAGGGCACTTCCACTTATGGTCCTATAGCTTAGGGAAATTAAAATCAAAAAGATACAGCCACCCCAATGTTTGGGACGCCTCTGTTTACAAGAACCTCGTTTACCGTACAAGTTCAATATCACAGAAAGTGAAAAATGGATAAAGAACTTGTGGTACTTACGTACAATGCAGTATCACTCAGCAGTGAAATCTATGTCATCAGGCCCGTAGCAGCACAATGAGTGGATTCAGGTACGATGATTCTAACTGAAATAAGTCACACAGAGAAAGAAACATCATAAGATATCAGTAATACACGGAATGTAAACTTGGCTACACAGGAACTGAATTACAGAACAGAACAGGGTCTCAAATTTAGAAAACCAACTTATGCTTGTTTAAGGGTAAAGGTGAGTTGGGGTGCTGCATAAAACCAGAGATTGAAATGAGCACAGATAAAGTTCCTTAAGCCAAATATGGAATAGACAAGAGCTACTCCTTGCTCAACGAAATGGACTCAACACCGCATATTAAACGCCTAAGAATGTACCTGACTCTTTATCTTAAAACCGATGGATTGCTATGTCTCCGAAAGAGAATCAAGCATGTGTACAGGGACATAAACGCAGCAGTGATAGGATTGGAGAGGTTCGGTGAGCAAATGAAGACCCTTTGAAGTCATATTGCATGGTACCCATTCCACAGGTTTCAACTACCCAGGTTTAAGGTATTCTTCCTTCAGCTAAAACATGCATGTGGAACCTAGAGTATGATCAACCATGTGATCGGGAGACGTGTTCAAATATGTCTCAGTTTTCGTACCTGGTACTCGGGTGCAACATTCCAGACGCTTTACTAACACTCTCCCGACTTGGAGAGTCAGTCCCTTTAACCTCCTGTTTGGCCCAGTTTGCAATTTCTGCGGAAGATGAACAGGAATAGCGAGAACCAATGAGAGACTAGCTGGAGGTGTCTGGACGGGCAAATTTAACTCTCATTTCCCACCAGGAAGAGGAAATAACCAAAGGCTCAGCGTGCCGTGCCGGAACCAGATTAGGGCCTGAAGCCATCCTGCGGTGTTGCGGCCAGCTCACAAGAAAACGAGTTGAAGAAAGGAGCTCAGGGGCACTGTAATTCACAAACCTGCAGAGTTATAAATGACAACTATCGTCCAAAAATATACTGAAGTAAGGCTGCCAAGAGGACTTGAAAGCGGGGCAGAATTGCAGGAAACCGATTTCAGGAGGTAGACTGGAATTGCATTGAAAGCATAGGAAAAGAGGCAGAACGTCCACAATGATGCACTTGGCCAAAAAGGGCGTATGCGTTTTTTCCTGAATATATTCAGGAAAAAACGCATACGCCCTTTTTGGCCAACCAAGCAAGCTTGCAAAGGAAATCTGCACTACAATGAAGTCTCACTTCCCCCCGGTCAAAAGGGCCATCTGAAAAAAGTGTAAAATCCAGAAAGGCAGGACAGGCCATGGAGAACTGGGAGCCTTGTTATGCTGATGGGCGGGATGTAAACTGCCAACAGACACTCGGGAGAAGTGTATGGTGTTTCCTGAAACATCTAAAAAACAAAGCAACAGAGCCTAGGGCACTTCCACTTATGGTCCTATAGCTTAGGGAAATTAAAATCAAAAAGACACAGCCACCCCAATGTTTGGGACGCCTCTGTTTACAAGAACCTCGTTTACCGTACAAGTTCAATATCACAGAAAGTGAAAAATGGATAAAGAACTTGTGGTACTTACGTACAATGCAGTATCACTCAGCAGTGAAATCTATGTCATCAGGCCCGTAGCAGCACAATGAGTGGATTCAGGTACGATGATTCTAACTGAAATAAGTCACACAGAAAAAGAAACATCATAAGATATCAGTAATACACGGAATGTAAACTTGGCTACACAGGAACTGAATTACAGAACAGAACAGGGTCTCAAATTTAGAAAACCAACTTATGCTTGTTTAAGGGTAAAGGTGAGTTGGGGTGCTGCATAAAACCAGAGATTGAAATGAGCACAGATAAAGTTCCTTAAGCCAAATATGGAATAGACAAGAGCTACTCCTTGCTCAACGAAATGGACTCAACACCGCATATTAAACGCCTAAGAATGTACCTGACTCTTAAGTATCTTAAAACCTATGGATTGCTATGTCTCCGAAAGAGAATCAAGCATGTGTACAGGGACATAAACGCAGCAGTGATAGGATTGGAGAGGTTCGGTGAGCAAATGAAGACCCTTTGAAGTCATATTGCATGGTACCCATTACACGGGTCTCAACTCTCCAGGTTTAAGGTATTCTTCCTTCAGCTAAAACATGCATATGGAACCCAGAGTATGATCAACCGTGTGAACGGGAGACGTGTTCAAATATGTCTCAGTTTTCGTACCCTGGTACTCGGGTGCAACATTCCAGACGCTTTACTAACACTCACCCCACTTTGAGAGTCAGCGCCTTTAACCTCCTGTTTGGCCCAGCTTGCAATTTCTGCGGAAGATGATCAGGAATAGGGAGAACCAATGAGAGACTAGCTGGAGGTGTCTGGACGGGCAAATTTAACTCTCATTTCCCACCAGGAAGAGGAAATAACCAAAGGCTCAGCGTGCCGTGCCGGAACCAGATTAGGGCCTGAAGCCATCCTGCGGTGTTGCGGCCAGCTCACAAGAAAGCGAGTTGAAGAAAGGAGCTCAGGGGCACTGTAATTCACAAACCTGCAGAGTTATAAATGACAACTATCGTCCAAAAATATACTGAAGTAAGGCTGCCAAGAGGACTTGAAAGCGGGGCAGAATTGCAGGAAACCGATTTCAGGAGGTAGACTGGAATTGCATTGAAAGCATAGGAAAAGAGGCAGAACGTCCACAATGATGCACTTGGCCAAAAAGGGCGTATGCGTTTTTTCCTGAATATATTCAGGAAAAAACGCATACGCCCTTTTTGGCCAACCAAGCAAGCTTGCAAAGGAAATCTGCACTACAATGAAATCTCACTGCCCCCCCCCCGGTCAAAAGGGCCATCTGAAAAAAGTGTAAAATCCAGAAAGGCAGGACAGGCCATGGAGAACTGGGAGCCTTGTTATGCTGATGGGCGGGATGTAAACTGCCAACAGACACTCGGGAGAAGTGTATGGTGTTTCCTGAAACATCTAAAAAACAAAGCAACAGAGCCTAGGGCACTTCCACTTATGGTCCTATAGCTTAGGGAAATTAAAATCAAAAAGATACAGCCACCCCAATGTTTGGGACGCCTCTGTTTACAAGAACCTCATTTACCGTACAAGTTCAATATCACAGAAAGTGAAAAATGGATAAAGAACTTGTGGTACTTACGTACAATGCAGTATCACTCAGCAGTGAAATCTATGTCATCAGGCCCGTAGCAGCACAATGAGTGGATTCAGGTACGATGATTCTAACTGAAATAAGTCACACAGAGAAAGAAACATCATAAGATATCAGTAATACACGGAATGTAAACTTGGCTACACAGGAACTGAATTACAGAACAGAACAGGGTCTCAAATTTAGAAAACCAACTTATGCTTGTTTAAGGGTAAAGGTGAGTTGGGGTGCTGCATAAAACCAGAGATTGAAATGAGCACAGATAAAGTTCCTTAAGCCAAATATGGAATAGACAAGAGCTACTCCTTGCTCAACGAAATGGACTCAACACCGCATATTAAACGCCTAAGAATGTACCTGACTCTTAAGTATCTTAAAACCTATGGATTGCTATGTCTCCGAAAGAGAATCAAGCATGTGTACAGGGACATAAACGCAGCAGTGATAGGATTGGAGAGGTTCGGTGAGCAAATGAAGACCCTTTGAAGTCATATTGCATGGTACCCATTCCACGGGTTTCAACTACCCAGGTTTAAGGTATTCTTCCTTCAGCTAAAACATGCATGTGGAACCTAGAGTATGATCAACCATGTGATCGGGAGACGTGTTCAAATATGTCTCAGTTTTCGTACCTGGTACTCGGGTGCAACATTCCAGACGCTTTACTCACACTCTCCCGACTTGGAGAGTCAGTCCCTTTAACCTCCTGTTTGGCCCAGTTTGCAATTTCTGCGGAAGATGAACAGGAATAGCGAGAACCAATGAGAGACTAGCTGGAGGTGTCTGGACGGGCAAATTTAACTCTCATTTCCCACCAGGAAGAGGAAATAACCAAAGGCTCAGCGTGCCGTGCCAGAACCAGATTAGGGCCTGAAGCCATCCTGCGGTGTTGCGGCCAGCTCACAAGAAAACGAGTTGAAGAAAGGAGCTCAGGGGCACTGTAATTCACAAACCTGCAGAGTTATAAATGACAACTATCGTCCAAAAATATACTGAAGTAAGGCTGCCAAGAGGACTTGAAAGCGGGGCAGAATTGCAGGAAACCGATTTCAGGAGGTAGACTGGAATTGCATTGAAAGCATAGGAAAAGAGGCAGAACGTCCACAATGATGCACTTGGCCAAAAAGGGCGTATGCGTTTTTTCCTGAATATATTCAGGAAAAAACGCATACGCCCTTTTTGGCCAACCAAGCAAGCTTGCAAAGGAAATCTGCACTACAATGAAGTCTCACTTCCCCCCCCCCCCCGGTCAAAAGGGCCATCTGAAAAAAGTGTAAAATCCAGAAAGGCAGGACAGGCCATGGAGAACTGGGAGCCTTGTTATGCTGATGGGCGGGATGTAAACTGCCAACAGACACTCGGGAGAAGTGTATGGTGTTTCCTGAAACATCTAAAAAACAAAGCAACAGAGCCTAGGGCACTTCCACTTATGGTCCTATAGCTTAGGGAAATTAAAATCAAAAAGATACAGCCACCCCAATGTTTGGGACGCCTCTGTTTACAAGAACCTCGTTTACCGTACAAGTTCAATATCACAGAAAGTGAAAAATGGATAAAGAACTTGTGGTACTTACGTACAATGCAGTATCACTCAGCAGTGAAATCTATGTCATCAGGCCCGTAGCAGCACAATGAGTGGATTCAGGTACGATGATTCTAACTGAAATAAGTCACACAGAGAAAGAAACATCATAAGATATCAGTAATACACGGAATGTAAACTTGGCTACACAGGAACTGAATTACAGAACAGAACAGGGTCTCAAATTTAGAAAACCAACTTATGCTTGTTTAAGGGTAAAGGTGAGTTGGGGTGCTGCATAAAACCAGAGATTGAAATGAGCACAGATAAAGTTCCTTAAGCCAAATATGGAATAGAGAAGAGCTACTCCTTGCTCAACGAAATGGACTCAACACCGCATATTAAACGCCTAAGAATGTACCTGACTCTTAAGTATCTTAAAACCGATGGATTGCTATGTCTCCGAAAGAGAATCAAGCATGTGTACAGGGACATAAACGCAGCAGTGATAGGATTGGAGAGGTTCGGTGAGCAAATGAAGACCCTTTGAAGTCATATTGCATGGTACCCATTCCACGGGTTTCAACTACCCAGGTTTAAGGTATTCTTCCTTCAGCTAAAACATGCATGTGGAACCTAGAGTATGATCAACCATGTGATCGGGAGACGTGTTCAAATATGTCTCAGTTTTCGTACCTGGTACTCGGGTGCAACATTCCAGACGCTTTACTCACACTCTCCCGACTTGGAGAGTCAGTCCCTTTAACCTCCTGTTTGGCCCAGTTTGCAATTTCTGCGGAAGATGAACAGGAATAGCGAGAACCAATGAGAGACTAGCTGGAGGTGTCTGGACGGGCAAATTTAACTCTCATTTCCCACCAGGAAGAGGAAATAACCAAAGGCTCAGCGTGCCGTGCCAGAACCAGATTAGGGCCTGAAGCCATCCTGCGGTGTTGCGGCCAGCTCACAAGAAAACGAGTTGAAGAAAGGAGCTCAGGGGCACTGTAATTCACAAACCTGCAGAGTTATAAATGACAACTATCGTCCAAAAATATACTGAAGTAAGGCTGCCAAGAGGACTTGAAAGCGGGGCAGAATTGCAGGAAACCGATTTCAGGAGGTAGACTGGAATTGCATTGAAAGCATAGGAAAAGAGGCAGAACGTCCACAATGATGCACTTGGCCAAAAAGGGCGTATGCGTTTTTTCCTGAATATATTCAGGAAAAAACGCATACGCCCTTTTTGGCCAACCAAGCAAGCTTGCAAAGGAAATCTGCACTACAATGAAGTCTCACTGCCCCCCCCCCCCGGTCAAAAGGGCCATCTGAAAAAAGTGTAAAATCCAGAAAGGCAGGACAGGCCATGGAGAACTGGGAGCCTTGTTATGCTGATGGGCGGGATGTAAATTGCCAACAGACACTCGGGAGAAGTGTATGGTGTTTCCTGAAACATCTAAAAAACAAAGCAACAGAGCCTAGGGCACTTCCACTTATGGTCCTATAGCTTAGGGAAATTAAAATCAAAAAGATACAGCCACCCCAATGTTTGGGACGCCTCTGTTTACAAGAACCTCGTTTACCGTACAAGTTCAATATCACAGAAAGTGAAAAATGGATAAAGAACTTGTGGTACTTACGTACAATGCAGTATCACTCAGCAGTGAAATCTATGTCATCAGGCCCGTAGCAGCACAATGAGTGGATTCAGGTACGATGATTCTAACTGAAATAAGTCACACAGAAAAAGAAACATCATAAGATATCAGTAATACACGGAATGTAAACTTGGCTACACAGGAACTGAATTACAGAAC
The DNA here is from genome assembly GCF_963455315.2 of Globicephala melas. Taxonomy (NCBI): domain Eukaryota; kingdom Metazoa; phylum Chordata; class Mammalia; order Artiodactyla; family Delphinidae; genus Globicephala; species Globicephala melas. The sequence continues at coordinate 87,934 of NW_027207411.1, forward strand.
AGAACAGGGTCTCAAATTTAGAAAACCAACTTATGCTTGTTTAAGGGTAAAGGTGAGTTGGGGTGCTGCATAAAACCAGAGATTGAAATGAGCACAGATAAAGTTCCTTAAGCCAAATATGGAATAGACAAGAGCTACTCCTTGCTCAACGAAATGGACTCAACACCGCATATTAAACGCCTAAGAATGTACCTGACTCTTAAATATCTTAAAACCGATGGATTGCTATGTCTCCGAAAGAGAATCAAGCATGTGTACAGGGACATAAACGCAGCAGTGATAGGATTGGAGAGGTTCGGTGAGCAAATGAAGACCCTTTGAAGTCATATTGCATGGTACCCATTCCACGGGTTTCAACTACCCAGGTTTAAGGTATTCTTCCTTCAGCTAAAACATGCATGTGGAACCTAGAGTATGATCAACCATGTGATCGGGAGACGTGTTCAAATATGTCTCAGTTTTCGTACCTGGTACTCGGGTGCAACATTCCAGACGCTTTACTAACACTCTCCCGACTTGGAGAGTCAGTCCCTTTAACCTCCTGTTTGGCCCAGTTTGCAATTTCTGTGGAAGATGAACAGGAATAGCGAGAACCAATGAGAGACTAGCTGGAGGTGTCTGGACGGGCAAATTTAACTCTCATTTCCCACCAGGAAGAGGAAATAACCAAAGGCTCAGCGTGCCGTGCCGGAACCAGATTAGGGCCTGAAGCCATCCTGCGGTGTTGCGGCCAGCTCACAAGAAAACGAGTTGAAGAAAGGAGCTCAGGGGCACTGTAATTCACAAACCTGCAGAGTTATAAATGACAACTATCGTCCAAAAATATACTGAAGTAAGGCTGCCAAGAGGACTTGAAAGCGGGGCAGAATTGCAGGAAACCGATTTCAGGAGGTAGACAGGAATTGCATTGAAAGCATAGGAAAAGAGACAGAACGTCCACAATGATGCACTTGGCCAAAAAGGGCGTATGCGTTTTTTCCTGAATATATTCAGGAAAAAACGCATAGGCCCTTTTTGGCCAACCAAGCAAGCTTGCAAAGGAAATCTGCACTACAATGAAGTCTCACTGCCCCCCCCCCCGGGTCAAAAGGGCCATCTGAAAAAAGTGTAAAATCCAGAAAGGCAGGACAGGCCATGGAGAACTGGGAGCCTTGTTATGCTGATGGGCGGGATGTAAATTGCCAACAGACACTCTGGAGAAGTGTATCGTGTCTCCTGAAACATCTAAAAAACAAAGCAACAGAGCCTAGGGCACTTCCACTTATGGTCCTATAGCTTAGGGAAATTAAAATCAAAAAGATACAGCCACCCCAATGTTTGGGACGCCTCTGTTTACAAGAACCTCGTTTACCGTACAAGTTCAATATCACAGAAAGTGAAAAATGGATAAAGAACTTGTGGTACTTACGTACAATGCAGTATCACTCAGCAGTGAAATCTATGTCATCAGGCCCGTAGCAGCACAATGAGTGGATTCAGGTACGATGATTCTAACTGAAATAAGTCACACAGAGAAAGAAACATCATAAGATATCAGTAATACACGGAATGTAAACTTGGCTACACAGGAACTGAATTACAGAACAGAACAGGGTCTCAAATTTAGAAAACCAACTTATGCTTGTTTAAGGGTAAAGGTGAGTTGGGGTGCTGCATAAAACCAGAGATTGAAATGAGCACAGATAAAGTTCCTTAAGCCAAATATGGAATAGACAAGAGCTACTCCTTGCTCAACGAAATGGACTCAACACCGCATATTAAACGCCTAAGAATGTACCTGACTCTTTATCTTAAAACCGATGGATTGCTATGTCTCCGAAAGAGAATCAAGCATGTGTACAGGGACATAAACGCAGCAGTGATAGGATTGGAGAGGTTCGGTGAGCAAATGAAGACCCTTTGAAGTCATATTGCATGGTACCCATTCCACAGGTTTCAACTACCCAGGTTTAAGGTATTCTTCCTTCAGCTAAAACATGCATGTGGAACCTAGAGTATGACCAACCATGTGATCGGGAGACGTGTTCAAATATGTCTCAGTTTTCGTACCTGGTACTCGGGTGCAACATTCCAGACGCTTTACTAACACTCTCCCGACTTGGAGAGTCAGTCCCTTTAACCTCCTGTTTGGCCCAGTTTGCAATTTCTGCGGAAGATGAACAGGAATAGCGAGAACCAATGAGAGACTAGCTGGAGGTGTCTGGACGGGCAAATTTAACTCTCATTTCCCACCAGGAAGAGGAAATAACCAAAGGCTCAGCGTGCCGTGCCGGAACCAGATTAGGGCCTGAAGCCATCCTGCGGTGTTGCGGCCAGCTCACAAGAAAACGAGTTGAAGAAAGGAGCTCAGGGGCACTGTAATTCACAAACCTGCAGAGTTATAAATGACAACTATCGTCCAAAAATATACTGAAGTAAGGCTGCCAAGAGGACTTGAAAGCGGGGCAGAATTGCAGGAAACCGATTTCAGGAGGTAGACTGGAATTGCATTGAAAGCATAGGAAAAGAGGCAGAACGTCCACAATGATGCACTTGGCCAAAAAGGGCGTATGCGTTTTTTCCTGAATATATTCAGGAAAAAACGCATACGCCCTTTTTGGCCAACCAAGCAAGCTTGCAAAGGAAATCTGCACTACAATGAAGTCTCACTTCCCCCCGGTCAAAAGGGCCATCTGAAAAAAGTGTAAAATCCAGAAAGGCAGGACAGGCCATGGAGAACTGGGAGCCTTGTTATGCTGATGGGCGGGATGTAAACTGCCAACAGACACTCGGGAGAAGTGTATGGTGTTTCCTGAAACATCTAAAAAACAAAGCAACAGAGCCTAGGGCACTTCCACTTATGGTCCTATAGCTTAGGGAAATTAAAATCAAAAAGACACAGCCACCCCAATGTTTGGGACGCCTCTGTTTACAAGAACCTCGTTTACCGTACAAGTTCAATATCACAGAAAGTGAAAAATGGATAAAGAACTTGTGGTACTTACGTACAATGCAGTATCACTCAGCAGTGAAATCTATGTCATCAGGCCCGTAGCAGCACAATGAGTGGATTCAGGTACGATGATTCTAACTGAAATAAGTCACACAGAAAAAGAAACATCATAAGATATCAGTAATACACGGAATGTAAACTTGGCTACACAGGAACTGAATTACAGAACAGAACAGGGTCTCAAATTTAGAAAACCAACTTATGCTTGTTTAAGGGTAAAGGTGAGTTGGGGTGCTGCATAAAACCAGAGATTGAAATGAGCACAGATAAAGTTCCTTAAGCCAAATATGGAATAGACAAGAGCTACTCCTTGCTCAACGAAATGGACTCAACACCGCATATTAAACGCCTAAGAATGTACCTGACTCTTAAGTATCTTAAAACCTATGGATTGCTATGTCTCCGAAAGAGAATCAAGCATGTGTACAGGGACATAAACGCAGCAGTGATAGGATTGGAGAGGTTCGGTGAGCAAATGAAGACCCTTTGAAGTCATATTGCATGGTACCCATTACACGGGTCTCAACTCTCCAGGTTTAAGGTATTCTTCCTTCAGCTAAAACATGCATATGGAACCCAGAGTATGATCAACCGTGTGAACGGGAGACGTGTTCAAATATGTCTCAGTTTTCGTACCCTGGTACTCGGGTGCAACATTCCAGACGCTTTACTAACACTCACCCCACTTTGAGAGTCAGCGCCTTTAACCTCCTGTTTGGCCCAGCTTGCAATTTCTGCGGAAGATGATCAGGAATAGGGAGAACCAATGAGAGACTAGCTGGAGGTGTCTGGACGGGCAAATTTAACTCTCATTTCCCACCAGGAAGAGGAAATAACCAAAGGCTCAGCGTGCCGTGCCGGAACCAGATTAGGGCCTGAAGCCATCCTGCGGTGTTGCGGCCAGCTCACAAGAAAGCGAGTTGAAGAAAGGAGCTCAGGGGCACTGTAATTCACAAACCTGCAGAGTTATAAATGACAGCTATCGTCCAAAAATATACTGAAGTAAGGCTGCCAAGAGGACTTGAAAGCGGGGCAGAATTGCAGGAAACCGATTTCAGGAGGTAGACTGGAATTGCATTGAAAGCATAGGAAAAGAGGCAGAACGTCCACAATGATGCACTTGGCCCAAAAGGGCGTATGCGTTTTTTCCTGAATATATTCAGGAAAAAGCGCATACGCCCTTTTTGGCCAACCAAGCAAACTTGCAAAGGAAATCTGCACTACAATGAAGTCTCACTTCCCCCCCCCCCGCCCGGTCAAAAGGGCCATCTGAAAAAAGTGTAAAATCCAGAAAGGCAGGACAGGCCATGGAGAACTGGGAGCCTTGTTATGCTGATGGGCGGGATGTAAATTGCCAACAGACACTCGGGAGAAGTGTATGGTGTTTCCTGAAACATCTAAAAAACAAAGCAACAGAGCCTAGGCCACTTCCACTTATGGTCCTATAGCTTAGGGAAATTAAAATCAAAAAGATACAGCCACCCCAATGTTTGGGACGCCTCTGTTTACAAGAACCTCGTTTATCGTACAAGTTCAATATCACAGAAACTGAAAAATGGATAAAGAACTTGTGGTACTTACGTACAATGCAGTATCACTCAGCAGTGAAATCTATGTCATCAGGCCCGTAGCAGCACAATGAGTGGATTCAGGTACGATGATTCTAACTGAAATAAGTCACACAGAAAAAGAAACATCATAAGATATCAGTAATACACGGAATGTAAACTTGGCTACACAGGAACTGAATTACAGAACAGAACAGGGTCTCAAATTTAGAAAACCAACTTATGCTTGTTTAAGGGTAAAGGTGAGTTGGGGTGCTGCATAAAACCAGAGATTGAAATGAGCACAGATAAAGTTCCTTAAGCCAAATATGGAATAGACAAGAGCTACTCCTTGCTCAACGAAATGGACTCAACACCGCATATTAAACGCCTAAGAATGTACCTGACTCTTAAGTATCTTAAAACCGATGGATTGCTATGTCTCCGAAAGAGAATCAAGCATGTGTACAGGGACATAAACGCAGCAGTGATAGGATTGGAGAGGTTCGGTGAGCAAATGAAGACCCTTTGAAGTCATATTGCATGGTACCCATTCCACGGGTTTCAACTACCCAGGTTTAAGGTATTCTTCCTTCAGCTAAAACATGCATGTGGAACCTAGAGTATGATCAACCATGTGATCGGGAGACGTGTTCAAATATGTCTCAGTTTTCGTACCTGGTACTCGGGTGCAACATTCCAGACGCTTTACTAACACTCTCCCGACTTGGAGAGTCAGTCCCTTTAACCTCCTGTTTGGCCCAGTTTGCAATTTCTGCGGAAGATGAACAGGAATAGCGAGAACCAATGAGAGACTAGCTGGAGGTGTCTGGACGGGCAAATTTAACTCTCATTTCCCACCAGGAAGAGGAAATAACCAAAGGCTCAGCGTGCCGTGCCGGAACCAGATTAGGGCCTGAAGCCATCCTGCGGTGTTGCGGCCAGCTCACAAGAAAACGAGTTGAAGAAAGGAGCTCAGGGGCACTGTAATTCACAAACCTGCAGAGTTATAAATGACAACTATCGTCCAAAAATATACTGAAGTAAGGCTGCCAAGAGGACTTGAAAGCGGGGCAGAATTGCAGGAAACCGATTTCAGGAGGTAGACTGGAATTGCATTGAAAGCATAGGAAAAGAGGCAGAACGTCCACAATGATGCACTTGGCCAAAAAGGGCGTATGCGTTTTTTCCTGAATATATTCAGGAAAAAACGCATACGCCCTTTTTGGCCAACCAAGCAAGCTTTCAAAAGAAATCTGCACTACAATGAAGTCTCACTTCCCCCCCCCCCCGGTCAAAACGGCCATCTGAAAAAAGTGTAAAATCCAGAAAGGCAGGACAGGCCATGGAGAACTGGGAGCCTTGTTATGCTGATGGGCGGGATGTAAACTGCCAACAGACACTCGGGAGAAGTGTATGGTGTTTCCTGAAACATCTAAAAAACAAAGCAACAGAGCCTAGGGCACTTCCACTTATGGTCCTATAGCTTAGGGAAATTAAAATCAAAAAGATACAGCCACCCCAATGTTTGGGACGCCTCTGTTTACAAGAACCTCGTTTACCGTACAAGTTCAATATCACAGAAAGTGAAAAATGGATAAAGAACTTGTGGTACTTACGTACAATGCAGTATCACTCAGCAGTGAAATCTATGTCATCAGGCCCGTAGCAGCACAATGAGTGGATTCAGGTACGATGATTCTAACTGAAATAAGTCACACAGAGAAAGAAACATCATAAGATATCAGTAATACACGGAATGTAAACTTGGCTACACAGGAACTGAATTACAGAACAGAACAGGGTCTCAAATTTAGAAAACCAACTTATGCTTGTTTAAGGGTAAAGGTGAGTTGGGGTGCTGCATAAAACCAGAGATTGAAATGAGCACAGATAAAGTTCCTTAAGCCAAATATGGAATACACAAGAGCTACTCCTTGCTCAACGAAATGGACTCAACACCGCATATTAAACGCCTAAGAATGTACCTGACTCTTAAGTATCTTAAAACCTATGGATTGCTATGTCTCCGAAAGAGAATCAAGCATGTGTACAGGGACATAAACGCAGCAGTGATAGGATTGGAGAGGTTCGGTGAGCAAATGAAGACCCTTTGAAGTCATATTGCATGGTACCCATTCCACGGGTTTCAACTACCCAGGTTTAAGGTATTCTTCCTTCAGCTAAAACATGCATGTGGAACCTAGAGTATGATCAACCATGTGATCGGGAGACGTGTTCAAATATGTCTCAGTTTTCGTACCCTGGTACTCGGGTGCAACATTCCAGACGCTTTACTAACACTCTCCCGACTTGGAGAGTCAGTCCCTTTAACCTCCTGTTTGGCCCAGTTTGCAATTTCTGCGGAAGATGAACAGGAATAGCGAGAACCAATGAGAGACTAGCTGGAGGTGTCTGGACGGGCAAATTTAACTCTCATTTCCCACCAGGAAGAGGAAATAACCAAAGGCTCAGCGTGCCGTGCCGGAACCAGATTAGGGCCTGAAGCCATCCTGCGGTGTTGCGGCCAGCTCACAAGAAAGCGAGTTGAAGAAAGGAGCTCAGGGGCACTATAATTCACAAACCTGCAGAGTTATAAATGACAGCTATCGTCCAAAAATATACTGAAGTAAGGCTGCCAAGAGGACTTGAAAGCGGGGCAGAATTGCAGGAAACCGATTTCAGGAGGTAGACTGGAATTGCATTGAAAGCATAGGAAAAGAGGCAGAACGTCCACAATGATGCACTTGGCCCAAAAGGGCGTATGCGTTTTTTCCTGAATATATTCAGGAAAAAGCGCATACGCCCTTTTTGGCCAACCAACCAAACTTGCAAAGGAAATCTGCACTACAATGAAGTCTCACTTCCCCCCCCCGCCCGGTCAAAAGGGCCATCTGAAAAAAGTGTAAAATCCATTAAGGCTGGACAGGCCATGGAGAACTGGGAGCCTTGTTATGCTGATGGGCGGGATGTAAATTGCCAACAGACACTCGGGAGAAGTGTATGGTGTTTCCTGAAACATCTAAAAAACAAAGCAACAGAGCCTAGGGCACTTCCACTTATGGTCCTATAGCTTAGGGAAATTAAAATCAAAAAGATACAGCCACCCCAATGTTTGGGACGCCTCTGTTTACAAGAACCTCATTTACCGTACAAGTTCAATATCACAGAAACTGAAAAATGGATAAAGAACTTGTGGTACTTACGTACAATGCAGTATCACTCAGCAGTGAAATCTATGTCATCAGGCCCGTAGCAGCACAATGAGTGGATTCAGGTACGATGATTCTAACTGAAATAAGTCACACAGAAAAAGAAACATCATAAGATATCACTAATACACGGAATGTAAACTTGGCTACACAGGAACTGAATTACAGAACAGAACAGGGTCTCAAATTTAGAAAACCAACTTATGCTTGTTTAAGGGTAAAGGTGAGTTGGGGTGCTGCATAAAACCAGAGATTGAAATGAGCACAGATAAAGTTCCTTAAGCCAAATATGGAATAGACAAGAGCTACTCCTTGCTCAACGAAATGGACTCAACACCGCATATTAAACGCCTAAGAATGTACCTGACTCTTTATCTTAAAACCGATGGATTGCTATGTCTCCGAAAGAGAATCAAGCATGTGTACAGGGACATAAACGCAGCAGTGATAGGATTGGAGAGGTTCGGTGAGCAAATGAAGAGCCTTTGAAGTCATATTGCATGGTACCCATTCCACGGGTTTCAACTACCCAGGTTTAAGGTATTCTTCCTTCAGCTAAAACATGCATGTGGAACCTAGAGTATGATCAACCATGTGATCGGGAGACGTGTTCAAATATGTCTCAGTTTTCGTACCTGGTACTCGGGTGCAACATTCCAGACGCTTTACTAACACTCTCCCGACTTGGAGAGTCAGTCCCTTTAACCTCCTGTTTGGCCCAGTTTGCAATTTCTGCGGAAGATGAACAGGAATAGCGAGAACCAATGAGAGACTAGCTGGAGGTGTCTGGACGGGCAAATTTAACTCTCATTTCCCACCAGGAAGAGGAAATAACCAAAGGCTCAGCGTGCCGTGCCGGAACCAGATTAGGGCCTGAAGCCATCCTGCGGTGTTGCGGCCAGCTCACAAGAAAACGAGTTGAAGAAAGGAGCTCAGGGGCACTGTAATTCACAAACCTGCAGAGTTATAAATGACAACTATCGTCCAAAAATATACTGAAGTAAGGCTGCCAAGAGGACTTGAAAGCGGGGCAGAATTGCAGGAAACCGATTTCAGGAGGTAGACTGGAATTGCATTGAAAGCATAGGAAAAGAGGCAGAACGTCCACAATGATGCACTTGGCCAAAAAGGGCGTATGCGTTTTTTCCTGAATATATTCAGGAAAAAACGCATACGCCCTTTTTGGCCAACCAAGCAAGCTTGCAAAGGAAATCTGCACTACAATGAAGTCTCACTTCCCCCCGGTCAAAAGGGCCATCTGAAAAAAGTGTAAAATCCAGAAAGGCAGGACAGGCCATGGAGAACTGGGAGCCTTGTTATGCTGATGGGCGGGATGTAAACTGCCAACAGACACTCGGGAGAAGTGTATGGTGTTTCCTGAAACATCTAAAAAACAAAGCAACAGAGCCTAGGGCACTTCCACTTATGGTCCTATAGCTTAGGGAAATTAAAATCAAAAAGATACAGCCACCCCAATGTTTGGGACGCCTCTGTTTACAAGAACCTCGTTTACCGTACAAGTTCAATATCACAGAAAGTGAAAAATGGATAAAGAACTTGTGGTACTTACGTACAATGCAGTATCACTCAGCAGTGAAATCTATGTCATCAGGCCCGTAGCAGCACAATGAGTGGATTCAGGTACGATGATTCTAACTGAAATAAGTCACACAGAAAAAGAAACATCATAAGATATCAGTAATACATGGAATGTAAACTTGGCTACACAGGAACTGAATTACAGAACAGAACAGGGTCTCAAATTTAGAAAACCAACTTATGCTTGTTTAAGGGTAAAGGTGAGTTGGGGTGCTGCATAAAACCAGAGATTGAAATGAGCACAGATAAAGTTCCTTAAGCCAAATATGGAATACACAAGAGCTACTCCTTGCTCAACGAAATGGACTCAACACCGCATATTAAACGCCTAAGAATGTACCTGACTCTTAAGTATCTTAAAACCTATGGATTGCTATGTCTCCGAAAGAGAATCAAGCATGTGTACAGGGACATAAACGCAGCAGTGATAGGATTGGAGAGGTTCGGTGAGCAAATGAAGACCCTTTGAAGTCATATTGCATGGTACCCATTACACGGGTCTCAACTCTCCAGGTTTAAGGTATTCTTCCTTCAGCTAAAACATGCATATGGAACCCAGAGTATGATCAACCGTGTGAACGGGAGACGTGTTCAAATATGTCTCAGTTTTCGTACCCTGGTACTCGGGTGCAACATTCCAGACGCTTTACTAACACTCACCCCACTTTGAGAGTCAGCGCCTTTAACCTCCTGTTTGGCCCAGCTTGCAATTTCTGCGGAAGATGATCAGGAATAGGGAGAACCAATGAGAGACTAGCTGGAGGTGTCTGGACGGGCAAATTTAACTCTCATTTCCCACCAGGAAGAGGAAATAACCAAAGGCTCAGCGTGCCGTGCCGGAACCAGATTAGGGCCAGAAGCCATCCTGCGGTGTTGCGGCCAGCTCACAAGAAAGCGAGTTGAAGAAAGGAGCTCAGGGGCACTGTAATTCACAAACCTGCAGAGTTATAAATGACAGCTATCGTCCAAAAATATACTGAAGTAAGGCTGCCAAGAGGACTTGAAAGCGGGGCAGAATTGCAGGAAACCGATTTCAGGAGGTAGACTGGAATTGCATTGAAAGCATAGGAAAAGAGGCAGAACGTCCACAATTATGCACTTGGCCCAAAAGGGCGTATGCGTTTTTTCCTGAATATATTCAGGAAAAAGCGCATACGCCCTTTTTGGCCAACCAAGCAAACTTGCAAAGGAAATCTGCACTACAATGAAGTCTCACTTCCCCCCCCCCGCCCGGTCAAAAGGGCCATCTGAAAAAAGTGTAAAATCCATTAAGGCAGGACAGGCCATGGAGAACTGGGGGCCTTGTTATGCTGATGGGCGGGATGTAAATTGCCAACAGACACTCGGGAGAAGTGTATGGTGTTTCCTGAAACATCTAAAAAACAAAGCAACAGAGCCTAGGGCACTTCCACTTATGGTCCTATAGCTTAGGGAAATTAAAATCAAAAAGATACAGCCACCCCAATGTTTGGGACGCCTCTGTTTACAAGAACCTCGTTTACCGTACAAGTTCAATATCACAGAAACTGAAAAATGGATAAAGAACTTGTGGTACTTACGTACAATGCAGTATCACTCAGCAGTGAAATCTATGTCATCAGGCCCGTAGCAGCACAATGAGTGGATTCAGGTACGATGATTCTAACTGAAATAAGTCACACAGAAAAAGAAACATCATAAGATATCAGTAATACACGGAATGTAAACTTGGCTACACAGGAACTGAATTACAGAACAGAACAGGGTCTCAAATTTAGAAAACCAACTTATGCTTGTTTAAGGGTAAAGGTGAGTTGGGGTGCTGCATAAAACCAGAGATTGAAATGAGCACAGATAAAGTTCCTTAAGCCAAATATGGAATAGACAAGAGCTACTCCTTGCTCAACGAAATGGACTCAACACCGCATATTAAACGCCTAAGAATGTACCTGACTCTTTATCTTAAAACCGATGGATTGCTATGTCTCCGAAAGAGAATCAAGCATGTGTACAGGGACATAAACGCAGCAGTGATAGGATTGGAGAGGTTCGGTGAGCAAATGAAGACCCTTTGAAGTCATATTGCATGGTACCCATTCCACAGGTTTCAACTACCCAGGTTTAAGGTATTCTTCCTTCAGCTAAAACATGCATGTGGAACCTAGAGTATGATCAACCATGTGATCGGGAGACGTGTTCAAATATGTCTCAGTTTTCGTACCTGGTACTCGGGTGCAACATTCCAGACGCTTTACTAACACTCTCCCGACTTGGAGAGTCAGTCCCTTTAACCTCCTGTTTGGCCCAGTTTGCAATTTCTGCGGAAGATGAACAGGAATAGCGAGAACCAATGAGAGACTAGCTGGAGGTGTCTGGACGGGCAAATTTAACTCTCATTTCCCACCAGGAAGAGGAAATAACCAAAGGCTCAGCGTGCCGTGCCGGAACCAGATTAGGGCCTGAAGCCATCCTGCGGTGTTGCGGCCAGCTCACAAGAAAACGAGTTGAAGAAAGGAGCTCAGGGGCACTGTAATTCACAAACCTGCAGAGTTATAAATGACAACTATCGTCCAAAAATATACTGAAGTAAGGCTGCCAAGAGGACTTGAAAGCGGGGCAGAATTGCAGGAAACCGATTTCAGGAGGTAGACTGGAATTGCATTGAAAGCATAGGAAAAGAGGCAGAACGTCCACAATGATGCACTTGGCCAAAAAGGGCGTATGCGTTTTTTCCTGAATATATTCAGGAAAAAACGCATACGCCCTTTTTGGCCAACCAAGCAAGCTTGCAAAGGAAATCTGCACTACAATGAAGTCTCACTTCCCCCCGGTCAAAAGGGCCATCTGAAAAAAGTGTAAAATCCAGAAAGGCAGGACAGGCCATGGAGAACTGGGAGCCTTGTTATGCTGATGGGCGGGATGTAAACTGCCAACAGACACTCGGGAGAAGTGTATGGTGTTTCCTGAAACATCTAAAAAACAAAGCAACAGAGCCTAGGGCACTTCCACTTATGGTCCTATAGCTTAGGGAAATTAAAATCAAAAAGACACAGCCACCCCAATGTTTGGGACGCCTCTGTTTACAAGAACCTCGTTTACCGTACAAGTTCAATATCACAGAAAGTGAAAAATGGATAAAGAACTTGTGGTACTTACGTACAATGCAGTATCACTCAGCAGTGAAATCTATGTCATCAGGCCCGTAGCAGCACAATGAGTGGATTCAGGTACGATGATTCTAACTGAAATAAGTCACACAGAAAAAGAAACATCATAAGATATCAGTAATACACGGAATGTAAACTTGGCTACACAGGAACTGAATTACAGAACAGAACAGGGTCTCAAATTTAGAAAACCAACTTATGCTTGTTTAAGGGTAAAGGTGAGTTGGGGTGCTGCATAAAACCAGAGATTGAAATGAGCACAGATAAAGTTCCTTAAGCCCAATATGGAATAGACAAGAGCTACTCCTTGCTCAACGAAATGGACTCAACACCGCATATTAAACGCCTAAGAATGTACCTGACTCTTAAGTATCTTAAAACCTATGGATTGCTATGTCTCCGAAAGAGAATCAAGCATGTGTACAGGGACATAAACGCAGCAGTGATAGGATTGGAGAGGTTCGGTGAGCAAATGAAGACCCTTTGAAGTCATATTGCATGGTACCCATTACACGGGTCTCAACTCTCCAGGTTTAAGGTATTCTTCCTTCAGCTAAAACATGCATATGGAACCCAGAGTATGATCAACCGTGTGAACGGGAGACGTGTTCAAATATGTCTCAGTTTTCGTACCCTGGTACTCGGGTGCAACATTCCAGACGCTTTACTAACACTCACCCCACTTTGAGAGTCAGCGCCTTTAACCTCCTGTTTGGCCCAGCTTGCAATTTCTGCGGAAGATGATCAGGAATAGGGAGAACCAATGAGAGACTAGCTGGAGGTGTCTGGACGGGCAAATTTAACTCTCATTTCCCACCAGGAAGAGGAAATAACCAAAGGCTCAGCGTGCCGTGCCGGAACCAGATTAGGGCCTGAAGCCATCCTGCGGTGTTGCGGCCAGCTCACAAGAAAGCGAGTTGAAGAAAGGAGCTCAGGGGCACTGTAATTCACAAACCTGCAGAGTTATAAATGACAGCTATCGTCCAAAAATATACTGAAGTAAGGCTGCCAAGAGGACTTGAAAGCGGGGCAGAATTGCAGGAAACCGATTTCAGGAGGTAGACTGGAATTGCATTGAAAGCATAGGAAAAGAGGCAGAACGTCCACAATGATGCACTTGGCCCAAAAGGGCGTATGCGTTTTTTCCTGAATATATTCAGGAAAAAGCGCATACGCCCTTTTTGGCCAACCAAGCAAACTTGCAAAGGAAATCTGCACTACAATGAAGTCTCACTTCCCCCCCCCCCGCCCGGTCAAAAGGGCCATCTGAAAAAAGTGTAAAATCCAGAAAGGCAGGACAGGCCATGGAGAACTGGGAGCCTTGTTATGCTGATGGGCGGGATGTAAATTGCCAACAGACACTCGGGAGAAGTGTATGGTGTTTCCTGAAACATCTAAAAAACAAAGCAACAGAGCCTAGGCCACTTCCACTTATGGTCCTATAGCTTAGGGAAATTAAAATCAAAAAGATACAGCCACCCCAATGTTTGGGACGCCTCTGTTTACAAGAACCTCGTTTATCGTACAAGTTCAATATCACAGAAACTGAAAAATGGATAAAGAACTTGTGGTACTTACGTACAATGCAGTATCACTCAGCAGTGAAATCTATGTCATCAGGCCCGTAGCAGCACAATGAGTGGATTCAGGTACGATGATTCTAACTGAAATAAGTCACACAGAAAAAGAAACATCATAAGATATCAGTAATACACGGAATGTAAACTTGGCTACACAGGAACTGAATTACAGAACAGAACAGGGTCTCAAATTTAGAAAACCAACTTATGCTTGTTTAAGGGTAAAGGTGAGTTGGGGTGCTGCATAAAACCAGAGATTGAAATGAGCACAGATAAAGTTCCTTAAGCCAAATATGGAATAGACAAGAGCTACTCCTTGCTCAACGAAATGGACTCAACACCGCATATTAAACGCCTAAGAATGTACCTGACTCTTAAGTATCTTAAAACCGATGGATTGCTATGTCTCCGAAAGAGAATCAAGCATGTGTACAGGGACATAAACGCAGCAGTGATAGGATTGGAGAGGTTCGGTGAGCAAATGAAGACCCTTTGAAGTCATATTGCATGGTACCCATTCCACGGGTTTCAACTACCCAGGTTTAAGGTATTCTTCCTTCAGCTAAAACATGCATGTGGAACCTAGAGTATGATCAACCATGTGATCGGGAGACGTGTTCAAATATGTCTCAGTTTTCGTACCTGGTACTCGGGTGCAACATTCCAGACGCTTTACTAACACTCTCCCGACTTGGAGAGTCAGTCCCTTTAACCTCCTGTTTGGCCCAGTTTGCAATTTCTGCGGAAGATGAACAGGAATAGCGAGAACCAATGAGAGACTAGCTGGAGGTGTCTGGACGGGCAAATTTAACTCTCATTTCCCACCAGGAAGAGGAAATAACCAAAGGCTCAGCGTGCCGTGCCGGAACCAGATTAGGGCCTGAAGCCATCCTGCGGTGTTGCGGCCAGCTCACAAGAAAACGAGTTGAAGAAAGGAGCTCAGGGGCACTGTAATTCACAAACCTGCAGAGTTATAAATGACAACTATCGTCCAAAAATATACTGAAGTAAGGCTGCCAAGAGGACTTGAAAGCGGGGCAGAATTGCAGGAAACCGATTTCAGGAGGTAGACTGGAATTGCATTGAAAGCATAGGAAAAGAGGCAGAACGTCCACAATGATGCACTTGGCCAAAAAGGGCGTATGCGTTTTTTCCTGAATATATTCAGGAAAAAACGCATACGCCCTTTTTGGCCAACCAAGCAAGCTTGCAAAGGAAATCTGCACTACAATGAAGTCTCACTTCCCCCCTGTCAAAAGGGCCATCTGAAAAAAGTGTAAAATCCAGAAAGGCAGGACAGGCCATGGAGAACTGGGAGCCTTGTTATGCTGATGGGCGGGATGTAAACTGCCAACAGACACTCGGGAGAAGTGTATGGTGTTTCCTGAAACATCTAAAAAACAAAGCAACAGAGCCTAGGGCACTTCCACTTATGGTCCTATAGCTTAGGGAAATTAAAATCAAAAAGATACAGCCACCCCAATGTTTGGGACGCCTCTGTTTACAAGAACCTCGTTTACCGTACAAGTTCAATATCACAGAAAGTGAAAAATGGATAAAGAACTTGTGGTACTTACGTACAATGCAGTATCACTCAGCAGTGAAATCTATGTCATCAGGCCCGTAGCAGCACAATGAGTGGATTCAGGTACGATGATTCTAACTGAAATAAGTCACACAGAAAAAGAAACATCATAAGATATCAGTAATACACGGAATGTAAACTTGGCTACACAGGAACTGAATTACAGAACAGAACAGGGTCTCAAATTTAGAAAACCAACTTATGCTTGTTTAAGGGTAAAGGTGAGTTGGGGTGCTGCATAAAACCAGAGATTGAAATGAGCACAGATAAAGTTCCTTAAGCCAAATATGGAATAGACAAGAGCTACTCCTTGCTCAACGAAATGGACTCAACACCGCATATTAAACGCCTAAGAATGTACCTGACTCTTAAGTATCTTAAAACCTATGGATTGCTATGTCTCCGAAAGAGAATCAAGCATGTGTACAGGGACATAAACGCAGCAGTGATAGGATTGGAGAGGTTCGGTGAGCAAATGAAGACCCTTTGAAGTCATATTGCATGGTACCCATTCCACGGGTTTCAACTACCCAGGTTTAAGGTATTCTTCCTTCAGCTAAAACATGCATGTGGAACCTAGAGTATGATCAACCATGTGATCGGGAGACGTGTTCAAATATGTCTCAGTTTTTGTACCTGGTACTCGGGTGCAACATTCCAGACGCTTTACTAACACTCTCCCGACTTGGAGAGTCAGTCCCTTTAACCTCCTGTTTGGCCCAGTTTGCAATTTCTGCGGAAGATGAACAGGAATAGCGAGAACCAATGAGAGACTAGCTGGAGGTGTCTGGACGGGCAAATTTAACTCTCATTTCCCACCAGGAAGAGGAAATAACCAAAGGCTCAGCGTGCCGTGCCGGAACCAGATTAGGGCCTGAAGCCATCCTGCGGTGTTGCGGCCAGCTCACAAGAAAACGAGTTGAAGAAAGGAGCTCAGGGGCACTGTAATTCACAAACCTGCAGAGTTATAAATGACAACTATCGTCCAAAAATATACTGAAGTAAGGCTGCCAAGAGGACTTGAAAGCGGGGCAGAATTGCAGGAAACCGATTTCAGGAGGTAGACTGGAATTGCATTGAAAGCATAGGAAAAGAGGCAGAACGTCCACAATGATGCACTTGGCCAAAAAGGGCGTATGCGTTTTTTCCTGAATATATTCAGGAAAAAACGCATACGCCCTTTTTGGCCAACCAAGCAAGCTTGCAAAGGAAATCTGCACTACAATGAAGTCTCACTTCCCCCCCCCCGGTCAAAAGGGCCATCTGAAAAAAGTGTAAAATCCAGAAAGGCAGGACAGGCCATGGAGAACTGGGAGCCTTGTTATGCTGATGGGCGGGATGTAAACTGCCAACAGACACTCGGGAGAAGTGTATGGTGTTTCCTGAAACATCTAAAAAACAAAGCAACAGAGCCTAGGGCACTTCCACTTATGGTCCTATAGCTTAGGGAAATTAAAATCAAAAAGATACAGCCACCCCAATGTTTGGGACGCCTCTGTTTACAAGAACCTCGTTTACCGTACAAGTTCAATATCACAGAAAGTGAAAAATGGATAAAGAACTTGTGGTACTTACGTACAATGCAGTATCACTCAGCAGTGAAATCTATGTCATCAGGCCCGTAGCAGCACAATGAGTGGATTCAGGTACGATGATTCTAACTGAAATAAGTCACACAGAAAAAGAAACATCATAAGATATCAGTAATACACGGAATGTAAACTTGGCTACACAGGAACTGAATTACAGAACAGAACAGGGTCTCAAATTTAGAAAACCAACTTATGCTTGTTTAAGGGTAAAGGTGAGTTGGGGTGCTGCATAAAACCAGAGATTGAAATGAGCACAGATAAAGTTCCTTAAGCCAAATATGGAATAGACAAGAGCTACTCCTTGCTCAACGAAATGGACTCAACACCGCATATTAAACGCCTAAGAATGTACCTGACTCTTAAGTATCTTAAAACCGATGGATTGCTATGTCTCCGAAAGAGAATCAAGCATGTGTACAGGGACATAAATGCAGCAGTGATAGGATTGGAGAGGTTCGGTGAGCAAATGAAGACCCTTTGAAGTCATATTGCATGGTACCCATTCCACGGGTTTCAACTACCCAGGTTTAAGGTATTCTTCCTTCAGCTAAAACATGCATGTGGAACCTAGAGTATGATCAACCATGTGATCGGGAGACGTGTTCAAATATGTCTCAGTTTTCGTACCTGGTACTCGGGTGCAACATTCCAGACGCTTTACTAACACTCTCCCGACTTGGAGAGTCAGTCCCTTTAACCTCCTGTTTGGCCCAGTTTGCAATTTCTGCGGAAGATGAACAGGAATAGCGAGAACCAATGAGAGACTAGCTGGAGGTGTCTGGACGGGCAAATTTAACTCTCATTTCCCACCAGGAAGAGGAAATAACCAAAGGCTCAGCGTGCCGTGCCGGAACCAGATTAGGGCCTGAAGCCATCCTGCGGTGTTGCGGCCAGCTCACAAGAAAACGAGTTGAAGAAAGGAGCTCAGGGGCACTGTAATTCACAAACCTGCAGAGTTATAAATGACAACTATCGTCCAAAAATATACTGAAGTAAGGCTGCCAAGAGGACTTGAAAGCGGGGCAGAATTGCAGGAAACCGATTTCAGGAGGTAGACTGGAATTGCATTGAAAGCATAGGAAAAGAGGCAGAACGTCCACAATGATGCACTTGGCCAAAAAGGGCGTATGCGTTTTTTCCTGAATATATTCAGGAAAAAACGCATACGCCCTTTTTGGCCAACCAAGCAAGCTTGCAAAGGAAATCTGCACTACAATGAAGTCTCACTTCCCCCCCCCCCGGTCAAAAGGGCCATCTGAAAAAAGTGTAAAATCCAGAAAGGCAGGACAGGCCATGGAGAACTGGGAGCCTTGTTATGCTGATGGGCGGGATGTAAATTGCCAACAGACACTCGGGAGAAGTGTATGGTGTTTCCTGAAACATCTAAAAAACAAAGCAACAGAGCCTAGGACACTTTCACTTATGGTCCTATAGCTTAGGGAAATTAAAATCAAAAAGATACAGCCACCCCAATGTTTGGGACGCCTCTGTTTACAAGAACCTCATTTACCGTACAAGTTCAATATCACAGAAAGTGAAAAATGGATAAAGAACTTGTGGTACTTACGTACAATGCAGTATCACTCAGCAGTGAAATCTATGTCATCAGGCCCGTAGCAGCACAATGAGTGGATTCAGGTACGATGATTCTAACTGAAATAAGTCACACAGAGAAAGAAACATCATAAGATATCAGTAATACACGGAATGTAAACTTGGCTACACAGGAACTGAATTACAGAACAGAACAGGGTCTCAAATTTAGAAAACCAACTTATGCTTGTTTAAGGGTAAAGGTGAGTTGGGGTGCTGCATAAAACCAGAGATTGAAATGAGCACAGATAAAGTTCCTTAAGCCAAATATGGAATAGACAAGAGCTACTCCTTGCTCAACGAAATGGACTCAACACCCCATATTAAACGCCTAAGAATGTACCTGACTCTTAAGTATCTTAAAACCTATGGATTGCTATGTCTCCGAAAGAGAATCAAGCATGTGTACAGGGACATAAACGCAGCAGTGATAGGATTGGAGAGGTTCGGTGAGCAAATGAAGACCCTTTGAAGTCATATTGCATGGTACCCATTCCACGGGTTTCAACTACCCAGGTTTAAGGTATTCTTCCTTCAGCTAAAACATGCATGTGGAACCTAGAGTATGATCAACCATGTGATCGGGAGACGTGTTCAAATATGTCTCAGTTTTCGTACCTGGTACTCGGGTGCAACATTCCAGACGCTTTACTAACACTCTCCCCACTTGGAGAGTCAGTCCCTTTAACCTCCTGTTTGGCCCAGTTTGCAATTTCTGCGGAAGATGAACAGGAATAGCGAGAACCAATGAGAGACTAGCTGGAGGTGTCTGGACGGGCAAATTTAACTCTCATTTCCCACCAGGAAGAGGAAATAACCAAAGGCTCAGCGTGCCGTGCCGGAACCAGATTAGGGCCTGAAGCCATCCTGCGGTGTTGCGGCCAGCTCACAAGAAAACGAGTTGAAGAAAGGAGCTCAGGGGCACTGTAATTCACAAACCTGCAGAGTTATAAATGACAACTATCGTCCAAAAATATACTGAAGTAAGGCTGCCAAGAGGACTTGAAAGCGGGGCAGAATTGCAGGAAACCGATTTCAGGAGGTAGACTGGAATTGCATTGAAAGCATAGGAAAAGAGGCAGAACATCCACAATGATGCACTTGGCCAAAAAGGGCGTATGCGTTTTTTCCTGAATATATTCAGGAAAAAACGCATACGCCCTTTTTGGCCAACCAAGCAAGCTTGCAAAGGAAATCTGCACTACAATGAAGTCTCACTGCCCCCCCCCCCCGGTCAAAAGGGCCATCTGAAAAAAGTGTAAAATCCAGAAAGGCAGGACAGGCCATGGTGAACTGGGAGCCTTGTTATGCTGATGGGCGGGATGTAAATTGCCAACAGACACTCGGGAGAAGTGTATGGTGTTTCCTGAAACATCTAAAAAACAAAGCAACAGAGCCTAGGGCACTTCCACTTATGGTCCTATAGCTTAGGGAAATTAAAATCAAAAAGATACAGCCACCCCAATGTTTGGGACGCCTCTGTTTACAAGAACCTCATTTACCGTACAAGTTCAATATCACAGAAAGTGAAAAATGGATAAAGAACTTGTGGTACTTACGTACAATGCAGTATCACTCAGCAGTGAAATCTATGTCATCAGGCCCGTAGCAGCACAATGAGTGGATTCAGGTACGATGATTCTAAGTGAAATAAGTCACACAGAAAAAGAAACATCATAAGATATCAGTAATACACGGAATGTAAACTTGGCTACACAGGAACTGAATTACAGAACAGAACAGGGTCTCAAATTTAGAAAACCAACTTATGCTTGTTTAAGGGTAAAGGTGAGTTGGGGTGCTGCATAAAACCAGAGATTGAAATGAGCACAGATAAAGTTCCTTAAGCCAAATATGGAATAGACAAGAGCTACTCCTTGCTCAACGAAATGGACTCAACACCCCATATTAAACGCCTAAGAATGTACCTGACTCTTAAGTATCTTAAAACCTATGGATTGCTATGTCTCCAAAAGAGAATCAAGCATGTGTACAGGGACATAAACGCAGCAGTGATAGGATTGGAGAGGTTCGGTGAGCAAATGAAGACCCTTTGAAGTCATATTGCATGGTACCCATTCCACGGGTTTCAACTACCCAGGTTTAAGGTATTCTTCCTTCAGCTAAAACATGCATGTGGAACCTAGAGTATGATCAACCATGTGATCGGGAGACGTGTTCAAATATGTCTCAGTTTTCGTACCCTGGTACTCGGGTGCAACATTCCAGACGCTTTACTAACACTCTCCCGACTTGGAGAGTCAGTCCCTTTAACCTCCTGTTTGGCCCAGTTTGCAATTTCTGCGGAAGATGAACAGGAATAGCGAGAACCAATGAGAGACTAGCTGGAGGTGTCTGGACGGGCAAATTTAACTCTCATTTCCCACCAGGAAGAGGAAATAACCAAAGGCTCAGCGTGCCGTGCCGGAACCAGATTAGGGCCTGAAGCCATCCTGCGGTGTTGCGGCCAGCTCACAAGAAAACGAGTTGAAGAAAGGAGCTCAGGGGCACTGTAATTCACAAACCTGCAGAGTTATAAATGACAACTATCGTCCAAAAATATACTGAAGTAAGGCTGCCAAGAGGACTTGAAAGCGGGGCAGAATTGCAGGAAACCGATTTCAGGAGGTAGACTGGAATTGCATTGAAAGCATAGGAAAAGAGGCAGAACGTCCACAATGATGCACTTGGCCAAAAAGGGCGTATGCGTTTTTTCCTGAATATATTCAGGAAAAAACGCATACGCCCTTTTTGGCCAACCAAGCAAGCTTGCAAAGGAAATCTGCACTACAATGAAGTCTCACTGCCCCCCCCCCCCCGGTCAAAAGGGCCATCTGAAAAAAGTGTAAAATCCAGAAAGGCAGGACAGGCCATGGAGAACTGGGAGCCTTGTTATGCTGATGGGCGGGATGTAAATTGCCAACAGACACTCGGGAGAAGTGTATGGTGTTTCCTGAAACATCTAAAAAACAAAGCAACAGAGCCTAGGGCACTTCCACTTATGGTCCTATAGCTTAGGGAAATTAAAATCAAAAAGATACAGCCACCCCAATGTTTGGGACGCCTCTGTTTACAAGAACCTCGTTTACCGTACAAGTTCAATATCACAGAAAGTGAAAAATGGATAAAGAACTTGTGGTACTTACGTACAATGCAGTATCACTCAGCAGTGAAATCTATGTCATCAGGCCCGTAGCAGCACAATGAGTGGATTCAGGTACGATGATTCTAACTGAAATAAGTCACACAGAAAAAGAAACATCATAAGATATCAGTAATACACGGAATGTAAACTTGGCTACACAGGAACTGAATTACAGAACAGAACAGGGTCTCAAATTTAGAAAACCAACTTATGCTTGTTTAAGGGTAAAGGTGAGTTGGGGTGCTGCATAAAACCAGAGATTGAAATGAGCACAGATAAAGTTCCTTAAGCCAAATATGGAATAGACAAGAGCTACTCCTTGCTCAACGAAATGGACTCAACACCGCATATTAAACGCCTAAGAATGTACCTGACTCTTAAGTATCTTAAAACCTATGGATTGCTATGTCTCCGAAAGAGAATCAAGCATGTGTACAGGGACATAAACGCAGCAGTGATAGGATTGGAGAGGTTCGGTGAGCAAATGAAGACCCTTTGAAGTCATATTGCATGGTACCCATTCCACGGGTTTCAACTACCCAGGTTTAAGGTATTCTTCCTTCAGCTAAAACATGCATGTGGAACCTAGAGTATGATCAACCATGTGATCGGGAGACGTGTTCAAATATGTCTCAGTTTTCGTACCCTGGTACTCGGGTGCAACATTCCAGACGCTTTACTAACACTCTCCCGACTTGGAGAGTCAGTCCCTTTAACCTCCTGTTTGGCCCAGTTTGCAATTTCTGCGGAAGATGAACAGGAATAGCGAGAACCAATGAGAGACTAGCTGGAGGTGTCTGGACGGGCAAATTTAACTCTCATTTCCCACCAGGAAGAGGAAATAACCAAAGGCTCAGCGTGCCGTGCCGGAACCAGATTAGGGCCTGAAGCCATCCTGCGGTGTTGCGGCCAGCTCACAAGAAAACGAGTTGAAGAAAGGAGCTCAGGGGCACTGTAATTCACAAACCTGCAGAGTTATAAATGACAACTATCGTCCAAAAATATACTGAAGTAAGGCTGCCAAGAGGACTTGAAAGCGGGGCAGAATTGCAGGAAACCGATTTCAGGAGGTAGACTGGAATTGCATTGAAAGCATAGGAAAAGAGGCAGAACGTCCACAATGATGCACTTGGCCAAAAAGGGCGTATGCGTTTTTTCCTGAATATATTCAGGAAAAAACGCATACGCCCTTTTTGGCCAACCAAGCAAGCTTGCAAAGGAAATCTGCACTACAATGAAGTCTCACTGCCCCCCCCCCCCGGTCAAAAGGGCCATCTGAAAAAAGTGTAAAATCCAGAAAGGCAGGACAGGCCATGGAGAACTGGGAGCCTTGTTATGCTGATGGGCGGGATGTAAACTGCCAACAGACACTCGGGAGAAGTGTATGGTGTTTCCTGAAACATCTAAAAAACAAAGCAACAGAGCCTAGGGCACTTCCACTTATGGTCCTATAGCTTAGGGAAATTAAAATCAAAAAGATACAGCCACCCCAATGTTTGGGACGCCTCTGTTTACAAGAACCTCATTTACCGTACAAGTTCAATATCACAGAAAGTGAAAAATGGATAAAGAACTTGTGGTACTTACGTACAATGCAGTATCACTCAGCAGTGAAATCTATGTCATCAGGCCCGTAGCAGCACAATGAGTGGATTCAGGTACGATGATTCTAACTGAAATAAGTCACACAGAGAAAGAAACATCATAAGATATCAGTAATACACGGAATGTAAACTTGGCTACACAGGAACTGAATTACAGAACAGAACAGGGTCTCAAATTTAGAAAACCAACTTATGCTTGTTTAAGGGTAAAGGTGAGTTGGGGTGCTGCATAAAACCAGAGATTGAAATGAGCACAGATAAAATTCCTTAAGCCAAATATGGAATAGACAAGAGCTACTCCTTGCTCAACGAAATGGACTCAACACCGCATATTAAACGCCTAAGAATGTACCTGACTCTTAAGTATCTTAAAACCTATGGATTGCTATGTCTCCGAAAGAGAATCAAGCATGTGTACAGGGACATAAACGCAGCAGTGATAGGATTGGAGAGGTTCGGTGAGCAAATGAAGACCCTTTGAAGTCATATTGCATGGTACCCATTCCACGGGTTTCAACTACCCAGGTTTAAGGTATTCTTCCTTCAGCTAAAACATGCATGTGGAACCTAGAGTATGATCAACCATGTGATCGGGAGACGTGTTCAAATATGTCTCAGTTTTCGTACCCTGGTACTCGGGTGCAACATTCCAGACGCTTTACTAACACTCTCCCCACTTGGAGAGTCAGTCCCTTTAACCTCCTGTTTGGCCCAGTTTGCAATTTCTGCGGAAGATGAACAGGAATAGCGAGAACCAATGAGAGACTAGCTGGAGGTGTCTGGACGGGCAAATTTAACTCTCATTTCCCACCAGGAAGAGGAAATAACCAAAGGCTCAGCGTGCCGTGCCGGAACCAGATTAGGGCCTGAAGCCATCCTGCGGTGTTGCGGCCAGCTCACAAGAAAACGAGTTGAAGAAAGGAGCTCAGGGGCACTGTAATTCACAAACCTGCAGAGTTATAAATGACAACTATCGTCCAAAAATATACTGAAGTAAGGCTGCCAAGAGGACTTGAAAGCGGGGCAGAATTGCAGGAAACCGATTTCAGGAGGTAGACTGGAATTGCATTGAAAGCATAGGAAAAGAGGCAGAACGTCCACAATGATGCACTTGGCCAAAAAGGGCGTATGCGTTTTTTCCTGAATATATTCAGGAAAAAACGCATACGCCCTTTTTGGCCAACCAAGCAAGCTTGCAAAGGAAATCTGCACTACAATGAAGTCTCACTTCCCCCCTGTCAAAAGGGCCATCTGAAAAAAGTGTAAAATCCAGAAAGGCAGGACAGGCCATGGAGAACTGGGAGCCTTGTTATGCTGATGGGCGGGATGTAAACTGCCAACAGACACTCGGGAGAAGTGTATGGTGTTTCCTGAAACATCTAAAAAACAAAGCAACAGAGCCTAGGGCACTTCCACTTATGGTCCTATAGCTTAGGGAAATTAAAATCAAAAAGATACAGCCACCCCAATGTTTGGGACGCCTCTGTTTACAAGAACCTCGTTTACCGTACAAGTTCAATATCACAGAAAGTGAAAAATGGATAAAGAACTTGTGGTACTTACGTACAATGCAGTATCACTCAGCAGTGAAATCTATGTCATCAGGCCCTTAGCAGCACAATGAGTGGATTCAGGTACGATGATTCTAACTGAAATAAGTCACACAGAAAAAGAAACATCATAAGATATCAGTAATACACGGAATGTAAACTTGGCTACACAGGAACTGAATTACAGAACAGAACAGGGTCTCAAATTTAGAAAACCAACTTATGCTTGTTTAAGGGTAAAGGTGAGTTGGGGTGCTGCATAAAACCAGAGATTGAAATGAGCACAGATAAAGTTCCTTAAGCCAAATATGGAATAGACAAGAGCTACTCCTTGCTCAACGAAATGGACTCAACACCCCATATTAAACGCCTAAGAATGTACCTGACTCTTAAGTATCTTAAAACCTATGGATTGCTATGTCTCCAAAAGAGAATCAAGCATGTGTACAGGGACATAAACGCAGCAGTGATAGGATTGGAGAGGTTCGGTGAGCAAATGAAGACCCTTTGAAGTCATATTGCATGGTACCCATTCCACGGGTTTCAACTACCCAGGTTTAAGGTATTCTTCCTTCAGCTAAAACATGCATGTGGAACCTAGAGTATGATCAACCATGTGATCGGGAGACGTGTTCAAATATGTCTCAGTTTTCGTACCCTGGTACTCGGGTGCAACATTCCAGACGCTTTACTAACACTCTCCCCACTTGGAGAGTCAGTCCCTTTAACCTCCTGTTTGGCCCAGTTTGCAATTTCTGCGGAAGATGAACAGGAATAGCGAGAACCAATGAGAGACTAGCTGGAGGTGTCTGGACGGGCAAATTTAACTCTCATTTCCCACCAGGAAGAGGAAATAACCAAAGGCTCAGCGTGCCGTGCCGGAACCAGATTAGGGCCTGAAGCCATCCTGCGGTGTTGCGGCCAGCTCACAAGAAAACGAGTTGAAGAAAGGAGCTCAGGGGCACTGTAATTCACAAACCTGCAGAGTTATAAATGACAACTATCGTCCAAAAATATACTGAAGTAAGGCTGCCAAGAGGACTTGAAAGCGGGGCAGAATTGCAGGAAACCGATTTCAGAAGGTAGACTGGAATTGCATTGAAAGCATAGGAAAAGAGGCAGAACGTCCACAATGATGCACTTGGCCAAAAAGGGCGTATGCATTTTTTCCTGAATATATTCAGGAAAAAATGCATACGCCCTTTTTGGCCAACCAAGCAAGCTTGCAAAGGAAATCTGCACTACAATGAAGTCTCACTGCCCCCCCCCCCCCGGTCAAAAGGGCCATCTGAAAAAAGTGTAAAATCCAGAAAGGCAGGACAGGCCATGGAGAACTGGGAGCCTTGTTATGCTGATGGGCGGGATGTAAATTGCCAACAGACACTCGGGAGAAGTGTATGGTGTTTCCTGAAACATCTAAAAAACAAAGCAACAGAGCCTAGGGCACTTCCACTTATGGTCCTATAGCTTAGGGAAATTAAAATCAAAAAGATACAGCCACCCCAATGTTTGGGACGCCTCTGTTTACAAGAACCTCGTTTACCGTACAAGTTCAATATCACAGAAAGTGAAAAATGGATAAAGAACTTGTGGTACTTACGTACAATGCAGTATCACTCAGCAGTGAAATCTATGTCATCAGGCCCGTAGCAGCACAATGAGTGGATTCAGGTACGATGATTCTAACTGAAATAAGTCACACAGAAAAAGAAACATCATAAGATATCAGTAATACACGGAATGTAAACTTGGCTACACAGGAACTGAATTACAGAACAGAACAGGGTCTCAAATTTAGAAAACCAACTTATGCTTGTTTAAGGGTAAAGGTGAGTTGGGGTGCTGCATAAAACCAGAGATTGAAATGAGCACAGATAAAGTTCCTTAAGCCAAATATGGAATAGACAAGAGCTACTCCTTGCTCAACGAAATGGACTCAACACCCCATATTAAACGCCTAAGAATGTACCTGACTCTTAAGTATCTTAAAACCTATGGATTGCTATGTCTCCGAAAGAGAATCAAGCATGTGTACAGGGACATAAACGCAGCAGTGATAGGATTGGAGAGGTTCGGTGAGCAAATGAAGACCCTTTGAAGTCATATTGCATGGTACCCATTCCACGGGTTTCAACTACCCAGGTTTAAGGTATTCTTCCTTCAGCTAAAACATGCATGTGGAACCTAGAGTATGATCAACCATGTGATCGGGAGACGTGTTCAAATATGTCTCAGTTTTCGTACCCTGGTACTCGGGTGCAACATTCCAGACGCTTTACTAACACTCTCCCCACTTGGAGAGTCAGTCCCTTTAACCTCCTGTTTGGCCCAGTTTGCAATTTCTGCGGAAGATGAACAGGAATAGCGAGAACCAATGAGAGACTAGCTGGAGGTGTCTGGACGGGCAAATTTAACTCTCATTTCCCACCAGGAAGAGGAAATAACCAAAGGCTCAGCGTGCCGTGCCGGAACCAGATTAGGGCCTGAAGCCATCCTGCGGTGTTGCGGCCAGCTCACAAGAAAACGAGTTGAAGAAAGGAGCTCAGGGGCACTGTAATTCACAAACCTGCAGAGTTATAAATGACAACTATCGTCCAAAAATATACTGAAGTAAGGCTGCCAAGAGGACTTGAAAGCGGGGCAGAATTGCAGGAAACCGATTTCAGGAGGTAGACTGGAATTGCATTGAAAGCATAGGAAAAGAGGCAGAACGTCCACAATGATGCACTTGGCCAAAAAGGGCGTATGCGTTTTTTCCTGAATATATTCAGGAAAAAACGCATACGCCCTTTTTGGCCAACCAAGCAAGCTTGCAAAGTAAATCTGCACTACAATGAAGTCTCACTGCCCCCCCCCCCGGTCAAAAGGGCCATCTGAAAAAAGTGTAAAATCCAGAAAGGCAGGACAGGCCATGGAGAACTGGGAGCCTTGTTATGCTGATGGGCGGGATGTAAATTGCCAACAGACACTCGGGAGAAGTGTATGGTGTTTCCTGAAACATCTAAAAAACAAAGCAACAGAGCCTAGGGCACTTCCACTTATGGTCCTATAGCTTAGGGAAATTAAAATCAAAAAGATACAGCCACCCCAATGTTTGGGACGCCTCTGTTTACAAGAACCTCGTTTACCGTACAAGTTCAATATCACAGAAAGTGAAAAATGGATAAAGAACTTGTGGTACTTACGTACAATGCAGTATCACTCAGCAGTGAAATCTATGTCATCAGGCCCGTAGCAGCACAATGAGTGGATTCAGGTACGATGATTCTAACTGAAATAAGTCACACAGAAAAAGAAACATCATAAGATATCAGTAATACACGGAATGTAAACTTGGCTACACAGGAACTGAATTACAGAACAGAACAGGGTCTCAAATTTAGAAAACCAACTTATGCTTGTTTAAGGGTAAAGGTGAGTTGGGGTGCTGCATAAAACCAGAGATTGAAATGAGCACAGATAAAGTTCCTTAAGCCAAATATGGAATAGACAAGAGCTACTCCTTGCTCAACGAAATGGACTCAACACCCCATATTAAACGCCTAAGAATGTACCTGACTCTTAAGTATCTTAAAACCTATGGATTGCTATGTCTCCGAAAGAGAATCAAGCATGTGTACAGGGACATAAACGCAGCAGTGATAGGATTGGAGAGGTTCGGTGAGCAAATGAAGACCCTTTGAAGTCATATTGCATGGTACCCATTCCACGGGTTTCAACTACCCAGGTTTAAGGTATTCTTCCTTCAGCTAAAACATGCATGTGGAACCTAGAGTATGATCAACCATGTGATCGAGAGACGTGTTCAAATATGTCTCAGTTTTCGTACCCTGGTACTCGGGTGCAACATTCCAGACGCTTTACTAACACTCTCCCCACTTGGAGAGTCAGTCCCTTTAACCTCCTGTTTGGCCCAGTTTGCAATTTCTGCGGAAGATGAACAGGAATAGCGAGAACCAATGAGAGACTAGCTGGAGGTGTCTGGACGGGCAAATTTAACTCTCATTTCCCACCAGGAAGAGGAAATAACCAAAGGCTCAGCGTGCCGTGCCGGAACCAGATTAGGGCCTGAAGCCATCCTGCGGTGTTGCGGCCAGCTCACAAGAAAACGAGTTGAAGAAAGGAGCTCAGGGGCACTGTAATTCACAAACCTGCAGAGTTATAAATGACAACTATCGTCCAAAAATATACTGAAGTAAGGCTGCCAAGAGGACTTGAAAGCGGGGCAGAATTGCAGGAAACCGATTTCAGGAGGTAGACTGGAATTGCATTGAAAGCATAGGAAAAGAGGCAGAACGTCCACAATGATGCACTTGGCCAAAAAGGGCGTATGCATTTTTTCCTGAATATATTCAGGAAAAAATGCATACGCCCTTTTTGGCCAACCAAGCAAGCTTGCAAAGGAAATCTGCACTACAATGAAGTCTCACTGCCCCCCCCCCCCGGTCAAAAGGGCCATCTGAAAAAAGTGTAAAATCCAGAAAGGCAGGACAGGCCATGGAGAACTGGGAGCCTTGTTATGCTGATGGGCG
The DNA here is from genome assembly GCF_963455315.2 of Globicephala melas. NCBI lineage: Eukaryota > Metazoa > Chordata > Mammalia > Artiodactyla > Delphinidae > Globicephala > Globicephala melas. The sequence goes on from NW_027207411.1 coordinate 117,611, forward strand.
GGATGTAAATTGCCAACAGACACTCGGGAGAAGTGTATGGTGTTTCCTGAAACATCTAAAAAACAAAGCAACAGAGCCTAGGGCACTTCCACTTATGGTCCTATAGCTTAGGGAAATTAAAATCAAAAAGATACAGCCACCCCAATGTTTGGGACGCCTCTGTTTACAAGAACCTCGTTTACCGTACAAGTTCAATATCACAGAAAGTGAAAAATGGATAAAGAACTTGTGGTACTTACGTACAATGCAGTATCACTCAGCAGTGAAATCTATGTCATCAGGCCCGTAGCAGCACAATGAGTGGATTCAGGTACGATGATTCTAACTGAAATAAGTCACACAGAGAAAGAAACATCATAAGATATCAGTAATACACGGAATGTAAACTTGGCTACACAGGAACTGAATTACAGAACAGAACAGGGTCTCAAATTTAGAAAACCAACTTATGCTTGTTTAAGGGTAAAGGTGAGTTGGGGTGCTGCATAAAACCAGAGATTGAAATGAGCACAGATAAAGTTCCTTAAGCCAAATATGGAATAGACAAGAGCTACTCCTTGCTCAACGAAATGGACTCAACACCGCATATTAAACGCCTAAGAATGTACCTGACTCTTAAGTATCTTAAAACCTATGGATTGCTATGTCTCCGAAAGAGAATCAAGCATGTGTACAGGGACATAAACGCAGCAGTGATAGGATTGGAGAGGTTCGGTGAGCAAATGAAGACCCTTTGAAGTCATATTGCATGGTACCCATTCCACGGGTTTCAACTACCCAGGTTTAAGGTATTCTTCCTTCAGCTAAAACATGCATGTGGAACCTAGAGTATGATCAACCATGTGATCGGGAGACGTGTTCAAATATGTCTCAGTTTTCGTACCCTGGTACTCGGGTGCAACATTCCAGACGCTTTACTAACACTCTCCCCACTTGGAGAGTCAGTCCCTTTAACCTCCTGTTTGGCCCAGTTTGCAATTTCTGCGGAAGATGAACAGGAATAGCGAGAACCAATGAGAGACTAGCTGGAGGTGTCTGGACGGGCAAATTTAACTCTCATTTCCCACCAGGAAGAGGAAATAACCAAAGGCTCAGCGTGCCGTGCCGGAACCAGATTAGGGCCTGAAGCCATCCTGCGGTGTTGCGGCCAGCTCACAAGAAAACGAGTTGAAGAAAGGAGCTCAGGGGCACTGTAATTCACAAACCTGCAGAGTTATAAATGACAACTATCGTCCAAAAATATACTGAAGTAAGGCTGCCAAGAGGACTTGAAAGCGGGGCAGAATTGCAGGAAACCGATTTCAGGAGGTAGACTGGAATTGCATTGAAAGCATAGGAAAAGAGGCAGAACGTCCACAATGATGCACTTGGCCAAAAAGGGCGTATGCGTTTTTTCCTGAATATATTCAGGAAAAAATGCATACGCCCTTTTTGGCCAACCAAGCAAGCTTGCAAAGGAAATCTGCACTACAATGAAGTCTCACTGCCCCCCCCCCCCCCCGGTCAAAAGGGCCATCTGAAAAAAGTGTAAAATCCAGAAAGGCAGGACAGGCCATGGAGAACTGGGAGCCTTGTTATGCTGATGGGCGGGATGTAAATTGCCAACAGACACTCGGGAGAAGTGTATGGTGTTTCCTGAAACATCTAAAAAACAAAGCAACAGAGCCTAGGGCACTTCCACTTATGGTCCTATAGCTTAGGGAAATTAAAATCAAAAAGATACAGCCACCCCAATGTTTGGGACGCCTCTGTTTACAAGAACCTCGTTTACCGTACAAGTTCAATATCACAGAAAGTGAAAAATGGATAAAGAACTTGTGGTACTTACGTACAATGCAGTATCACTCAGCAGTGAAATCTATGTCATCAGGCCCGTAGCAGCACAATGAGTGGATTCAGGTACGATGATTCTAACTGAAATAAGTCACACAGAAAAAGAAACATCATAAGATATCAGTAATACACGGAATGTAAACTTGGCTACACAGGAACTGAATTACAGAACAGAACAGGGTCTCAAATTTAGAAAACCAACTTATGCTTGTTTAAGGGTAAAGGTGAGTTGGGGTGCTGCATAAAACCAGAGATTGAAATGAGCACAGATAAAGTTCCTTAAGCCAAATATGGAATAGACAAGAGCTACTCCTTGCTCAACGAAATGGACTCAACACCCCATATTAAACGCCTAAGAATGTACCTGACTCTTAAGTATCTTAAAACCTATGGATTGCTATGTCTCCGAAAGAGAATCAAGCATGTGTACAGGGACATAAACGCAGCAGTGATAGGATTGGAGAGGTTCGGTGAGCAAATGAAGACCCTTTGAAGTCATATTGCATGGTACCCATTCCACGGGTTTCAACTACCCAGGTTTAAGGTATTCTTCCTTCAGCTAAAACATGCATGTGGAACCTAGAGTATGATCAACCATGTGATCGGGAGACGTGTTCAAATATGTCTCAGTTTTTGTACCTGGTACTCGGGTGCAACATTCCAGACGCTTTACTAACACTCTCCCGACTTGGAGAGTCAGTCCCTTTAACCTCCTGTTTGGCCCAGTTTGCAATTTCTGCGGAAGATGAACAGGAATAGCGAGAACCAATGAGAGACTAGCTGGAGGTGTCTGGACGGGCAAATTTAACTCTCATTTCCCACCAGGAAGAGGAAATAACCAAAGGCTCAGCGTGCCGTGCCGGAACCAGATTAGGGCCTGAAGCCATCCTGCGGTGTTGCGGCCAGCTCACAAGAAAACGAGTTGAAGAAAGGAGCTCAGGGGCACTGTAATTCACAAACCTGCAGAGTTATAAATGACAACTATCGTCCAAAAATATACTGAAGTAAGGCTGCCAAGAGGACTTGAAAGCGGGGCAGAATTGCAGGAAACCGATTTCAGGAGGTAGACTGGAATTGCATTGAAAGCATAGGAAAAGAGGCAGAACGTCCACAATGATGCACTTGGCCAAAAAGGGCGTATGCGTTTTTTCCTGAATATATTCAGGAAAAAACGCATACGCCCTTTTTGGCCAACCAAGCAAGCTTGCAAAGGAAATCTGCACTACAATGAAGTCTCACTTCCCCCCCCCCGGTCAAAAGGGCCATCTGAAAAAAGTGTAAAATCCAGAAAGGCAGGACAGGCCATGGAGAACTGGGAGCCTTGTTATGCTGATGGGCGGGATGTAAACTGCCAACAGACACTCGGGAGAAGTGTATGGTGTTTCCTGAAACATCTAAAAAACAAAGCAACAGAGCCTAGGGCACTTCCACTTATGGTCCTATAGCTTAGGGAAATTAAAATCAAAAAGATACAGCCACCCCAATGTTTGGGACGCCTCTGTTTACAAGAACCTCGTTTACCGTACAAGTTCAATATCACAGAAAGTGAAAAATGGATAAAGAACTTGTGGTACTTACGTACAATGCAGTATCACTCAGCAGTGAAATCTATGTCATCAGGCCCGTAGCAGCACAATGAGTGGATTCAGGTACGATGATTCTAACTGAAATAAGTCACACAGAAAAAGAAACATCATAAGATATCAGTAATACACGGAATGTAAACTTGGCTACACAGGAACTGAATTACAGAACAGAACAGGGTCTCAAATTTAGAAAACCAACTTATGCTTGTTTAAGGGTAAAGGTGAGTTGGGGTGCTGCATAAAACCAGAGATTGAAATGAGCACAGATAAAGTTCCTTAAGCCAAATATGGAATAGACAAGAGCTACTCCTTGCTCAACGAAATGGACTCAACACCGCATATTAAACGCCTAAGAATGTACCTGACTCTTAAGTATCTTAAAACCGATGGATTGCTATGTCTCCGAAAGAGAATCAAGCATGTGTACAGGGACATAAACGCAGCAGTGATAGGATTGGAGAGGTTCGGTGAGCAAATGAAGACCCTTTGAAGTCATATTGCATGGTACCCATTCCACGGGTTTCAACTACCCAGGTTTAAGGTATTCTTCCTTCAGCTAAAACATGCATGTGGAACCTAGAGTATGATCAACCATGTGATCGGGAGACGTGTTCAAATATGTCTCAGTTTTCGTACCTGGTACTCGGGTGCAACATTCCAGACGCTTTACTAACACTCTCCCGACTTGGAGAGTCAGTCCCTTTAACCTCCTGTTTGGCCCAGTTTGCAATTTCTGCGGAAGATGAACAGGAATAGCGAGAACCAATGAGAGACTAGCTGGAGGTGTCTGGACGGGCAAATTTAACTCTCATTTCCCACCAGGAAGAGGAAATAACCAAAGGCTCAGCGTGCCGTGCCGGAACCAGATTAGGGCCTGAAGCCATCCTGCGGTGTTGCGGCCAGCTCACAAGAAAACGAGTTGAAGAAAGGAGCTCAGGGGCACTGTAATTCACAAACCTGCAGAGTTATAAATGACAACTATCGTCCAAAAATATACTGAAGTAAGGCTGCCAAGAGGACTTGAAAGCGGGGCAGAATTGCAGGAAACCGATTTCAGGAGGTAGACTGGAATTGCATTGAAAGCATAGGAAAAGAGGCAGAACGTCCACAATGATGCACTTGGCCAAAAAGGGCGTATGCGTTTTTTCCTGAATATATTCAGGAAAAAACGCATACGCCCTTTTTGGCCAACCAAGCAAGCTTGCAAAGGAAATCTGCACTACAATGAAATCTCACTGCCCCCCCCCCGGTCAAAAGGGCCATCTGAAAAAAGTGTAAAATCCAGAAAGGCAGGACAGGCCATGGAGAACTGGGAGCCTTGTTATGCTGATGGGCGGGATGTAAATTGCCAACAGACACTCGGGAGAAGTGTATGGTGTTTCCTGAAACATCTAAAAAACAAAGCAACAGAGCCTAGGGCACTTCCACTTATGGTCCTATAGCTTAGGGAAATTAAAATCAAAAAGATACAGCCACCCCAATGTTTGGGACGCCTCTGTTTACAAGAACCTCATTTACCGTACAAGTTCAATATCACAGAAAGTGAAAAATGGATAAAGAACTTGTGGTACTTACGTACAATGCAGTATCACTCAGCAGTGAAATCTATGTCATCAGGCCCGTAGCAGCACAATGAGTGGATTCAGGTACGATGATTCTAACTGAAATAAGTCACACAGAGAAAGAAACATCATAAGATATCAGTAATACACGGAATGTAAACTTGGCTACACAGGAACTGAATTACAGAACAGAACAGGGTCTCAAATTTAGAAAACCAACTTATGCTTGTTTAAGGGTAAAGGTGAGTTGGGGTGCTGCATAAAACCAGAGATTGAAATGAGCACAGATAAAGTTCCTTAAGCCAAATATGGAATAGACAAGAGCTACTCCTTGCTCAACGAAATGGACTCAACACCCCATATTAAACGCCTAAGAATGTACCTGACTCTTAAGTATCTTAAAACCTATGGATTGCTATGTCTCCGAAAGAGAATCAAGCATGTGTACAGGGACATAAACGCAGCAGTGATAGGATTGGAGAGGTTCGGTGAGCAAATGAAGACCCTTTGAAGTCATATTGCATGGTACCCATTCCACGGGTTTCAACTACCCAGGTTTAAGGTATTCTTCCTTCAGCTAAAACATGCATGTGGAACCTAGAGTATGATCAACCATGTGATCGGGAGACGTGTTCAAATATGTCTCAGTTTTCGTACCCTGGTACTCGGGTGCAACATTCCAGACGCTTTACTAACACTCTCCCGACTTGGAGAGTCAGTCCCTTTAACCTCCTGTTTGGCCCAGTTTGCAATTTCTGCGGAAGATGAACAGGAATAGCGAGAACCAATGAGAGACTAGCTGGAGGTGTCTGGACGGGCAAATTTAACTCTCATTTCCCACCAGGAAGAGGAAATAACCAAAGGCTCAGCGTGCCGTGCCGGAACCAGATTAGGGCCTGAAGCCATCCTGCGGTGTTGCGGCCAGCTCACAAGAAAACGAGTTGAAGAAAGGAGCTCAGGGGCACTGTAATTCACAAACCTGCAGAGTTATAAATGACAACTATCGTCCAAAAATATACTGAAGTAAGGCTGCCAAGAGGACTTGAAAGCGGGGCAGAATTGCAGGAAACCGATTTCAGGAGGTAGACTGGAATTGCATTGAAAGCATAGGAAAAGAGGCAGAACGTCCACAATGATGCACTTGGCCAAAAAGGGCGTATGCGTTTTTTCCTGAATATATTCAGGAAAAAACGCATACGCCCTTTTTGGCCAACCAAGCAAGCTTGCAAAGGAAATCTGCACTACAATGAATTCTCACTGCCCCCCCCCCCGGTCAAAAGGGCCATCTGAAAAAAGTGTAAAATCCAGAAAGGCAGGACAGGCCATGGAGAACTGGGAGCCTTGTTATGCTGATGGGCGGGATGTAAACTGCCAACAGACACTCGGGAGAAGTGTATGGTGTTTCCTGAAACATCTAAAAAACAAAGCAACAGAGCCTAGGGCACTTCCACTTATGGTCCTATAGCTTAGGGAAATTAAAATCAAAAAGATACAGCCACCCCAATGTTTGGGACGCCTCTGTTTACAAGAACCTCATTTACCGTACAAGTTCAATATCACAGAAAGTGAAAAATGGATAAAGAACTTGTGGTACTTACGTACAATGCAGTATCACTCAGCAGTGAAATCTATGTCATCAGGCCCGTAGCAGCACAATGAGTGGATTCAGGTACGATGATTCTAACTGAAATAAGTCACACAGAGAAAGAAACATCATAAGATATCAGTAATACACGGAATGTAAACTTGGCTACACAGGAACTGAATTACAGAACAGAACAGGGTCTCAAATTTAGAAAACCAACTTATGCTTGTTTAAGGGTAAAGGTGAGTTGGGGTGCTGCATAAAACCAGAGATTGAAATGAGCACAGATAAAGTTCCTTAAGCCAAATATGGAATAGACAAGAGCTACTCCTTGCTCAACGAAATGGACTCAACACCCCATATTAAACGCCTAAGAATGTACCTGACTCTTAAGTATCTTAAAACCTATGGATTGCTATGTCTCCAAAAGAGAATCAAGCATGTGTACAGGGACATAAACGCAGCAGTGATAGGATTGGAGAGGTTCGGTGAGCAAATGAAGACCCTTTGAAGTCATATTGCATGGTACCCATTCCACGGGTTTCAACTACCCAGGTTTAAGGTATTCTTCCTTCAGCTAAAACATGCATGTGGAACCTAGAGTATGATCAACCATGTGATCGGGAGACGTGTTCAAATATGTCTCAGTTTTCGTACCCTGGTACTCGGGTGCAACATTCCAGACGCTTTACTAACACTCTCCCGACTTGGAGAGTCAGTCCCTTTAACCTCCTGTTTGGCCCAGTTTGCAATTTCTGCGGAAGATGAACAGGAATAGCGAGAACCAATGAGAGACTAGCTGGAGGTGTCTGGACGGGCAAATTTAACTCTCATTTCCCACCAGGAAGAGGAAATAACCAAAGGCTCAGCGTGCCGTGCCGGAACCAGATTAGGGCCTGAAGCCATCCTGCGGTGTTGCGGCCAGCTCACAAGAAAACGAGTTGAAGAAAGGAGCTCAGGGGCACTGTAATTCACAAACCTGCAGAGTTATAAATGACAACTATCGTCCAAAAATATACTGAAGTAAGGCTGCCAAGAGGACTTGAAAGCGGGGCAGAATTGCAGGAAACCGATTTCAGGAGGTAGACTGGAATTGCATTGAAAGCATAGGAAAAGAGGCAGAACGTCCACAATGATGCACTTGGCCAAAAAGGGCGTATGCGTTTTTTCCTGAATATATTCAGGAAAAAACGCATACGCCCTTTTTGGCCAACCAAGCAAGCTTGCAAAGGAAATCTGCACTACAATGAAGTCTCACTGCCCCCCCCCCTGGTCAAAAGGGCCATCTGAAAAAAGTGTAAAATCCAGAAAGGCAGGACAGGCCATGGAGAACTGGGAGCCTTGTTATGCTGATGGGCGGGATGTAAATTGCCAACAGACACTCGGGAGAAGTGTATGGTGTTTCCTGAAACATCTAAAAAACAAAGCAACAGAGCCTAGGGCACTTCCACTTATGGTCCTATAGCTTAGGGAAATTAAAATCAAAAAGATACAGCCACCCCAATGTTTGGGACGCCTCTGTTTACAAGAACCTCGTTTACCGTACAAGTTCAATATCACAGAAAGTGAAAAATGGATAAAGAACTTGTGGTACTTACGTACAATGCAGTATCACTCAGCAGTGAAATCTATGTCATCAGGCCCGTAGCAGCACAATGAGTGGATTCAGGTACGATGATTCTAACTGAAATAAGTCACACAGAAAAAGAAACATCATAAGATATCAGTAATACACGGAATGTAAACTTGGCTACACAGGAACTGAATTACAGAACAGAACAGGGTCTCAAATTTAGAAAACCAACTTATGCTTGTTTAAGGGTAAAGGTGAGTTGGGGTGCTGCATAAAACCAGAGATTGAAATGAGCACAGATAAAGTTCCTTAAGCCAAATATGGAATAGACAAGAGCTACTCCTTGCTCAACGAAATGGACTCAACACCCCATATTAAACGCCTAAGAATGTACCTGACTCTTAAGTATCTTAAAACCTATGGATTGCTATGTCTCCGAAAGAGAATCAAGCATGTGTACAGGGACATAAACGCAGCAGTGATAGGATTGGAGAGGTTCGGTGAGCAAATGAAGACCCTTTGAAGTCATATTGCATGGTACCCATTCCACGGGTTTCAACTACCCAGGTTTAAGGTATTCTTCCTTCAGCTAAAACATGCATGTGGAACCTAGAGTATGATCAACCATGTGATCGGGAGACGTGTTCAAATATGTCTCAGTTTTCGTACCCTGGTACTCGGGTGCAACATTCCAGACGCTTTACTAACACTCTCCCCACTTGGAGAGTCAGTCCCTTTAACCTCCTGTTTGGCCCAGTTTGCAATTTCTGCGGAAGATGAACAGGAATAGCGAGAACCAATGAGAGACTAGCTGGAGGTGTCTGGACGGGCAAATTTAACTCTCATTTCCCACCAGGAAGAGGAAATAACCAAAGGCTCAGCGTGCCGTGCCGGAACCAGATTAGGGCCTGAAGCCATCCTGCGGTGTTGCGGCCAGCTCACAAGAAAACGAGTTGAAGAAAGGAGCTCAGGGGCACTGTAATTCACAAACCTGCAGAGTTATAAATGACAACTATCGTCCAAAAATATACTGAAGTAAGGCTGCCAAGAGGACTTGAAAGCGGGGCAGAATTGCAGGAAACCGATTTCAGGAGGTAGACTGGAATTGCATTGAAAGCATAGGAAAAGAGGCAGAACGTCCACAATGATGCACTTGGCCAAAAAGGGCGTATGCGTTTTTTCCTGAATATATTCAGGAAAAAACGCATACGCCCTTTTTGGCCAACCAAGCAAGCTTGCAAAGGAAATCTGCACTACAATGAAGTCTCACTGCCCCCCGGTCAAAAGGGCCATCTGAAAAAAGTGTAAAATCCAGAAAGGCAGGACAGGCCATGGAGAACTGGGAGCCTTGTTATGCTGATGGGCGGGATGTAAACTGCCAACAGACACTCGGGAGAAGTGTATGGTGTTTCCTGAAACATCTAAAAAACAAAGCAACAGAGCCTAGGGCACTTCCACTTATGGTCCTATAGCTTAGGGAAATTAAAATCAAAAAGATACAGCCACCCCAATGTTTGGGACGCCTCTGTTTACAAGAACCTCGTTTACCGTACAAGTTCAATATCACAGAAAGTGAAAAATGGATAAAGAACTTGTGGTACTTACGTACAATGCAGTATCACTCAGCAGTGAAATCTATGTCATCAGGCCCGTAGCAGCACAATGAGTGGATTCAGGTACGATGATTCTAACTGAAATAAGTCACACAGAAAAAGAAACATCATAAGATATCAGTAATACACGGAATGTAAACTTGGCTACACAGGAACTGAATTACAGAACAGAACAGGGTCTCAAATTTAGAAAACCAACTTATGCTTGTTTAAGGGTAAAGGTGAGTTGGGGTGCTGCATAAAACCAGAGATTGAAATGAGCACAGATAAAGTTCCTTAAGCCAAATATGGAATAGACAAGAGCTACTCCTTGCTCAACGAAATGGACTCAACACCCCATATTAAACGCCTAAGAATGTACCTGACCCTTAAGTATCTTAAAACCTATGGATTGCTATGTCTCCGAAAGAGAATCAAGCATGTGTACAGGGACATAAACGCAGCAGTGATAGGATTGGAGAGGTTCGGTGAGCAAATGAAGACCCTTAGAAGTCATATTGCATGGTACCCATTCCACGGGTTTCAACTACCCAGGTTTAAGGTATTCTTCCTTCAGCTAAAACATGCATGTGGAACCTAGAGTATGATCAACCATGTGATCGGGAGACGTGTTCAAATATGTCTCAGTTTTCGTACCCTGGTACTCGGGTGCAACATTCCAGACGCTTTACTAACACTCTCCCGACTTGGAGAGTCAGTCCCTTTAACCTCCTGTTTGGCCCAGTTTGCAATTTCTGCGGAAGATGAACAGGAATAGCGAGAACCAATGAGAGACTAGCTGGAGGTGTCTGGACGGGCAAATTTAACTCTCATTTCCCACCAGGAAGAGGAAATAACCAAAGGCTCAGCGTGCCGTGCCGGAACCAGATTAGGGCCTGAAGCCATCCTGCGGTGTTGCGGCCAGCTCACAAGAAAACGAGTTGAAGAAAGGAGCTCAGGGGCACTGTAATTCACAAACCTGCAGAGTTATAAATGACAACTATCGTCCAAAAATATACTGAAGTAAGGCTGCCAAGAGGACTTGAAAGCGGGGCAGAATTGCAGGAAACCGATTTCAGGAGGTAGACTGGAATTGCATTGAAAGCATAGGAAAAGAGGCAGAACGTCCACAATGATGCACTTGGCCAAAAAGGGCGTATGCGTTTTTTCCTGAATATATTCAGGAAAAAACGCATACGCCCTTTTTGGCCAACCAAGCAAGCTTGCAAAGGAAATCTGCACTACAATGAAGTCTCACTTCCCCCCGGTCAAAAGGGCCATCTGAAAAAAGTGTAAAATCCAGAAAGGCAGGACAGGCCATGGAGAACTGGGAGCCTTGTTATGCTGATGGGCGGGATGTAAACTGCCAACAGACACTCGGGAGAAGTGTATGGTGTTTCCTGAAACATCTAAAAAACAAAGCAACAGAGCCTAGGGCACTTCCACTTATGGTCCTATAGCTTAGGGAAATTAAAATCAAAAAGATACAGCCACCCCAATGTTTGGGACGCCTCTGTTTACAAGAACCTCGTTTACCGTACAAGTTCAATATCACAGAAAGTGAAAAATGGATAAAGAACTTGTGGTACTTACGTACAATGCAGTATCACTCAGCAGTGAAATCTATGTCATCAGGCCCGTAGCAGCACAATGAGTGGATTCAGGTACGATGATTCTAACTGAAATAAGTCACACAGAAAAAGAAACATCATAAGATATCAGTAATACACGGAATGTAAACTTGGCTACACAGGAACTGAATTACAGAACAGAACAGGGTCTCAAATTTAGAAAACCAACTTATGCTTGTTTAAGGGTAAAGGTGAGTTGGGGTGCTGCATAAAACCAGAGATTGAAATGAGCACAGATAAAGTTCCTTAAGCCAAATATGGAATAGACAAGAGCTACTCCTTGCTCAACGAAATGGACTCAACACCCCATATTAAACGCCTAAGAATGTACCTGACCCTTAAGTATCTTAAAACCGATGGATTGCTATGTCTCCGAAAGAGAATCAAGCATGTGTACAGGGACATAAACGCAGCAGTGATAGGATTGGAGAGGTTCGGTGAGCAAATGAAGACCCTTTGAAGTCATATTGCATGGTACCCATTCCACGGGTTTCAACTACCCAGGTTTAAGGTATTCTTCCTTCAGCTAAAACATGCATGTGGAACCTAGAGTATGATCAACCATGTGATCGGGAGACGTGTTCAAATATGTCTCAGTTTTCGTACCCTGGTACTCGGGTGCAACATTCCAGACGCTTTACTAACACTCTCCCGACTTGGAGAGTCAGTCCCTTTAACCTCCTGTTTGGCCCAGTTTGCAATTTCTGCGGAAGATGAACAGGAATAGCGAGAACCAATGAGAGACTAGCTGGAGGTGTCTGGACGGGCAAATTTAACTCTCATTTCCCACCAGGAAGAGGAAATAACCAAAGGCTCAGCGTGCCGTGCCGGAACCAGATTAGGGCCTGAAGCCATCCTGCGGTGTTGCGGCCAGCTCACAAGAAAGCGAGTTGAAGAAAGGAGCTCAGGGGCACTGTAATTCACAAACCTGCAGAGTTATAAATGACAGCTATCGTCCAAAAATATACTGAAGTAAGGCTGCCAAGAGGACTTGAAAGCGGGGCAGAATTGCAGGAAACCGATTTCAGGAGGTAGACTGGAATTGCATTGAAAGCATAGGAAAAGAGGCAGAACGTCCACAATGATGCACTTGGCCAAAAAGGGCGTATGCGTTTTTTCCTGAATATATTCAGGAAAAAACGCATACGCCCTTTTTGGCCAACCAAGCAAGCTTGCAAAGGAAATCTGCACTACAATGAAGTCTCACTTCCCCCCGGTCAAAAGGGCCATCTGAAAAAAGTGTAAAATCCAGAAAGGCAGGACAGGCCATGGAGAACTGGGAGCCTTGTTATGCTGATGGGCGGGATGTAAACTGCCAACAGACACTCGGGAGAAGTGTATGGTGTTTCCTGAAACATCTAAAAAACAAAGCAACAGAGCCTAGGGCACTTCCACTTATGGTCCTATAGCTTATGGAAATTAAAATCAAAAAGATACAGCCACCCCAATGTTTGGGACGCCTCTGTTTACAAGAACCTCGTTTACCGTACAAGTTCAATATCACAGAAAGTGAAAAATGGATAAAGAACTTGTGGTACTTACGTACAATGCAGTATCACTCAGCAGTGAAATCTATGCCATCAGGCCCGTAGCAGCACAATGAGTGGATTCAGGTACGATGATTCTAACTGAAATAAGTCACACAGAAAAAGAAACATCATAAGATATCAGTAATACACGGAATGTAAACTTGGCTACACAGGAACTGAATTACAGAACAGAACAGGGTCTCAAATTTAGAAAACCAACTTATGCTTGTTTAAGGGTAAAGGTGAGTTGGGGTGCTGCATAAAACCAGAGATTGAAATGAGCACAGATAAAGTTCCTTAAGCCAAATATGGAATAGACAAGAGCTACTCCTTGCTCAACGAAATGGACTCAACACCCCATATTAAACGCCTAAGAATGTACCTGACCCTTAAGTATCTTAAAACCGATGGATTGCTATGTCTCCGAAAGAGAATCAAGCATGTGTACAGGGACATAAACGCAGCAGTGATAGGATTGGAGAGGTTCGGTGAGCAAATGAAGACCCTTTGAAGTCATATTGCATGGTACCCATTCCACGGGTTTCAACTACCCAGGTTTAAGGTATTCTTCCTTCAGCTAAAACATGCATGTGGAACCTAGAGTATGATCAACCATGTGATCGGGAGACGTGTTCAAATATGTCTCAGTTTTCGTACCCTGGTACTCGGGTGCAACATTCCAGAAGCTTTACTAACACTCTCCCGACTTGGAGAGTCAGTCCCTTTAACCTCCTGTTTGGCCCAGTTTGCAATTTCTGCGGAAGATGAACAGGAATAGCGAGAACCAATGAGAGACTAGCTGGAGGTGTCTGGACGGGCAAATTTAACTCTCATTTCCCACCAGGAAGAGGAAATAACCAAAGGCTCAGCGTGCCGTGCCGGAACCAGATTAGGGCCTGAAGCCATCCTGCGGTGTTGCGGCCAGCTCACAAGAAAGCGAGTTGAAGAAAGGAGCTCAGGGGCACTGTAATTCACAAACCTGCAGAGTTATAAATGACAACTATCGTCCAAAAATATACTGAAGTAAGGCTGCCAAGAGGACTTGAAAGCGGGGCAGAATTGCAGGAAACCGATTTCAGGAGGTAGACTGGAATTGCATTGAAAGCATAGGAAAAGAGGCAGAACGTCCACAATGATGCACTTGGCCAAAAAGGGCGTATGCGTTTTTTCCTGAATATATTCAGGAAAAAACGCATACGCCCTTTTTGGCCAACCAAGCAAGCTTGCAAAGGAAATCTGCACTACAATGAAGTCTCACTTCCCCCCGGTCAAAAGGGCCATCTGAAAAAAGTGTAAAATCCAGAAAGGCAGGACAGGCCATGGAGAACTGGGAGCCTTGTTATGCTGATGGGCGGGATGTAAACTGCCAACAGACACTCGGGAGAAGTGTATGGTGTTTCCTGAAACATCTAAAAAACAAAGCAACAGAGCCTAGGGCACTTCCACTTATGGTCCTATAGCTTAGGGAAATTAAAATCAAAAAGATACAGCCACCCCAATGTTTGGGACGCCTCTGTTTACAAGAACCTCGTTTACCGTACAAGTTCAATATCACAGAAAGTGAAAAATGGATAAAGAACTTGTGGTACTTACGTACAATGCAGTATCACTCAGCAGTGAAATCTATGCCATCAGGCCCGTAGCAGCACAATGAGTGGATTCAGGTACGATGATTCTAACTGAAATAAGTCACACAGAAAAAGAAACATCATAAGATATCAGTAATACACGGAATGTAAACTTGGCTACACAGGAACTGAATTACAGAACAGAACAGGGTCTCAAATTTAGAAAACCAACTTATGCTTGTTTAAGGGTAAAGGTGAGTTGGGGTGCTGCATAAAACCAGAGATTGAAATGAGCACAGATAAAGTTCCTTAAGCCAAATATGGAATAGACAAGAGCTACTCCTTGCTCAACGAAATGGACTCAACACCCCATATTAAACGCCTAAGAATGTACCTGACTCTTAAGTATCTTAAAACCTATGGATTGCTATGTCTCCGAAAGAGAATCAAGCATGTGTACAGGGACATAAACGCAGCAGTGATAGGATTGGAGAGGTTCGGTGAGCAAATGAAGACCCTTTGAAGTCATATTGCATGGTACCCATTCCACGGGTTTCAACTACCCAGGTTTAAGGTATTCTTCCTTCAGCTAAAACATGCATGTGGAACCTAGAGTATGATCAACCATGTGATCGGGAGACGTGTTCAAATATGTCTCAGTTTTCGTACCCTGGTACTCGGGTGCAACATTCCAGACGCTTTACTAACACTCTCCCGACTTGGAGAGTCAGTCCCTTTAACCTCCTGTTTGGCCCAGTTTGCAATTTCTGCGGAAGATGAACAGGAATAGCGAGAACCAATGAGAGACTAGCTGGAGGTGTCTGGACGGGCAAATTTAACTCTCATTTCCCACCAGGAAGAGGAAATAACCAAAGGCTCAGCGTGCCGTGCCGGAACCAGATTAGGGCCTGAAGCCATCCTGCGGTGTTGCGGCCAGCTCACAAGAAAACGAGTTGAAGAAAGGAGCTCAGGGGCACTGTAATTCACAAACCTGCAGAGTTATAAATGACAACTATCGTCCAAAAATATACTGAAGTAAGGCTGCCAAGAGGACTTGAAAGCGGGGCAGAATTGCAGGAAACCGATTTCAGGAGGTAGACTGGAATTGCATTGAAAGCATAGGAAAAGAGGCAGAACGTCCACAATGATGCACTTGGCCAAAAAGGGCGTATGCGTTTTTTCCTGAATATATTCAGGAAAAAACGCATACGCCCTTTTTGGCCAACCAAGCAAGCTTGCAAAGGAAATCTGCACTACAATGAAGTCTCACTTCCCCCCGGTCAAAAGGGCCATCTGAAAAAAGTGTAAAATCCAGAAAGGCAGGACAGGCCATGGAGAACTGGGAGCCTTGTTATGCTGATGGGCGGGATGTAAATTGCCAACAGACACTCGGGAGAAGTGTATGGTGTTTCCTGAAACATCTAAAAAACAAAGCAACAGAGCCTAGGGCACTTCCACTTATGGTCCTATAGCTTAGGGAAATTAAAATCAAAAAGATACAGCCACCCCAATGTTTGGGACGCCTCTGTTTACAAGAACCTCGTTTACCGTACAAGTTCAATATCACAGAAAGTGAAAAATGGATAAAGAACTTGTGGTACTTACGTACAATGCAGTATCACTCAGCAGTGAAATCTATGCCATCAGGCCCGTAGCAGCACAATGAGTGGATTCAGGTACGATGATTCTAACTGAAATAAGTCACACAGAAAAAGAAACATCATAAGATATCAGTAATACACGGAATGTAAACTTGGCTACACAGGAACTGAATTACAGAACAGAACAGGGTCTCAAATTTAGAAAACCAACTTATGCTTGTTTAAGGGTAAAGGTGAGTTGGGGTGCTGCATAAAACCAGAGATTGAAATGAGCACAGATAAAGTTCCTTAAGCCAAATATGGAATAGACAAGAGCTACTCCTTGCTCAACGAAATGGACTCAACACCCCATATTAAACGCCTAAGAATGTACCTGACTCTTAAGTATCTTAAAACCTATGGATTGCTATGTCTCCGAAAGAGAATCAAGCATGTGTACAGGGACATAAACGCAGCAGTGATAGGATTGGAGAGGTTCGGTGAGCAAATGAAGACCCTTTGAAGTCATATTGCATGGTACCCATTCCACGGGTTTCAACTACCCAGGTTTAAGGTATTCTTCCTTCAGCTAAAACATGCATGTGGAACCTAGAGTATGATCAACCATGTGATCGGGAGACGTGTTCAAATATGTCTCAGTTTTCGTACCCTGGTACTCGGGTGCAACATTCCAGACGCTTTACTAACACTCTCCCGACTTGGAGAGTCAGTCCCTTTAACCTCCTGTTTGGCCCAGTTTGCAATTTCTGCGGAAGATGAACAGGAATAGCGAGAACCAATGAGAGACTAGCTGGAGGTGTCTGGACGGGCAAATTTAACTCTCATTTCCCACCAGGAAGAGGAAATAACCAAAGGCTCAGCGTGCCGTGCCGGAACCAGATTAGGGCCTGAAGCCATCCTGCGGTGTTGCGGCCAGCTCACAAGAAAACGAGTTGAAGAAAGGAGCTCAGGGGCACTGTAATTCACAAACCTGCAGAGTTATAAATGACAACTATCATCCAAAAATATACTGAAGTAAGGCTGCCAAGAGGACTTGAAAGCGGGGCAGAATTGCAGGAAACCGATTTCAGGAGGTAGACTGGAATTGCATTGAAAGCATAGGAAAAGAGGCAGAACGTCCACAATGATGCACATGGCCAAAAAGGGCGTATGCGTTTTTTCCTGAATATATTCAGGAAAAAACGCATACGCCCTTTTTGGCCAACCAAGCAAGCTTGCAAAGGAAATCTGCACTACAATGAAGTCTCACTTCCCCCCGGTCAAAAGGGCCATCTGAAAAAAGTGTAAAATCCAGAAAGGCAGGACAGGCCATGGAGAACTGGGAGCCTTGTTATGCTGATGGGCGGGATGTAAATTGCCAACAGACACTCGGGAGAAGTGTATGGTGTTTCCTGAAACATCTAAAAAACAAAGCAACAGAGCCTAGGGCACTTCCACTTATGGTCCTATAGCTTAGGGAAATTAAAATCAAAAAGATACAGCCACCCCAATGTTTGGGACGCCTCTGTTTACAAGAACCTCGTTTACCGTACAAGTTCAATATCACAGAAAGTGAAAAATGGATAAAGAACTTGTGGTACTTACGTACAATGCAGTATCACTCAGCAGTGAAATCTATGTCATCAGGCCCGTAGCAGCACAATGAGTGGATTCAGGTACGATGATTCTAACTGAAATAAGTCACACAGAAAAAGAAACATCATAAGATATCAGTAATACACGGAATGTAAACTTGGCTACACAGGAACTGAATTACAGAACAGAACAGGGTCTCAAATTTAGAAAACCAACTTATGCTTGTTTAAGGGTAAAGGTGAGTTGGGGTGCTGCATAAAACCAGAGATTGAAATGAGCACAGATAAAGTTCCTTAAGCCAAATATGGAATAGACAAGAGCTACTCCTTGCTCAACGAAATGGACTCAACACCCCATATTAAACGCCGAAGAATGTACCTGACTCTTAAGTATCTTAAAACCTATGGATTGCTATGTCTCCGAAAGAGAATCAAGCATGTGTACAGGGACATAAACGCAGCAGTGATAGGATTGGAGAGGTTCGGTGAGCAAATGAAGACCCTTTGAAGTCATATTGCATGGTACCCATTCCACGGGTTTCAACTACCCAGGTTTAAGGTATTCTTCCTTCAGCTAAAACATGCATGTGGAACCTAGAGTATGATCAACCATGTGATCGGGAGACGTGTTCAAATATGTCTCAGTTTTCGTACCCTGGTACTCGGGTGCAACATTCCAGACGCTTTACTAACACTCTCCCGACTTGGAGAGTCAGTCCCTTTAACCTCCTGTTTGGCCCAGTTTGCAATTTCTGCGGAAGATGAACAGGAATAGCGAGAACCAATGAGAGACTAGCTGGAGGTGTCTGGACGGGCAAATTTAACTCTCATTTCCCACCAGGAAGAGGAAATAACCAAAGGCTCAGCATGCCGTGCCGGAACCAGATTAGGGCCTGAAGCCATCCTGCGGTGTTGCGGCCAGCTCACAAGAAAACGAGTTGAAGAAAGGAGCTCAGGGGCACTGTAATTCACAAACCTGCAGAGTTATAAATGACAACTATCGTCCAAAAATATACTGAAGTAAGGCTGCCAAGAGGACTTGAAAGCGGGGCAGAATTGCAGGAAACCGATTTCAGGAGGTAGACTGGAATTGCATTGAAAGCATAGGAAAAGAGGCAGAACGTCCACAATGATGCACTTGGCCAAAAAGGGCGTATGCGTTTTTTCCTGAATATATTCAGGAAAAAACGCATACGCCCTTTTTGGCCAACCAAGCAAGCTTGCAAAGGAAATCTGCACTACAATGAAGTCTCACTTCCCCCCGGTCAAAAGGGCCATCTGAAAAAAGTGTAAAATCCAGAAAGGCAGGACAGGCCATGGAGAACTGGGAGCCTTGTTATGCTGATGGGCGGGATGTAAATTGCCAACAGACACTCGGGAGAAGTGTATGGTGTTTCCTGAAACATCTAAAAAACAAAGCAACAGAGCCTAGGGCACTTCCACTTATGGTCCTATAGCTTAGGGAAATTAAAATCAAAAAGATACAGCCACCCCAATGTTTGGGACGCCTCTGTTTACAAGATCCTCGTTTACCGTACAAGTTCAATATCACAGAAAGTGAAAAATGTATAAAGAACTTGTGGTACTTACGTACAATGCAGTATCACTCAGCAGTGAAATCTATGTCATCAGGCCCGTAGCAGCACAATGAGTGGATTCAGGTACGATGATTCTAACTGAAATAAGTCACACAGAAAAAGAAACATCATAAGATATCAGTAATACACGGAATGTAAACTTGGCTACACAGGAACTGAATTACAGAACAGAACAGGGTCTCAAATTTAGAAAACCAACTTATGCTTGTTTAAGGGTAAAGGTGAGTTGGGGTGCTGCATAAAACCAGAGATTGAAATGAGCACAGATAAAGTTCCTTAAGCCAAATATGGAATAGACAAGAGCTACTCCTTGCTCAACGAAATGGACTCAACACCCCATATTAAACGCCTAAGAATGTACCTGACTCTTAAGTATCTTAAAACCTATGGATTGCTATGTCTCCGAAAGAGAATCAAGCATGTGTACAGGGACATAAACGCAGCAGTGATAGGATTGGAGAGGTTCGGTGAGCAAATGAAGACCCTTTGAAGTCATATTGCATGGTACCCATTCCACGGGTTTCAACTACCCAGGTTTAAGGTATTCTTCCTTCAGCTAAAACATGCATGTGGAACCTAGAGTATGATCAACCATGTGATCGGGAGACGTGTTCAAATATGTCTCAGTTTTCGTACCCTGGTACTCGGGTGCAACATTCCAGACGCTTTACTAACACTCTCCCGACTTGGAGAGTCAGTCCCTTTAACCTCCTGTTTGGCCCAGTTTGCAATTTCTGCGGAAGATGAACAGGAATAGCGAGAACCAATGAGAGACTAGCTGGAGGTGTCTGGACGGGCAAATTTAACTCTCATTTCCCACCAGGAAGAGGAAATAACCAAAGGCTCAGCGTGCCGTGCCGGAACCAGATTAGGGCCTGAAGCCATCCTGCGGTGTTGCGGCCAGCTCACAAGAAAGCGAGTTGAAGAAAGGAGCTCAGGGGCACTGTAATTCACAAACCTGCAGAGTTATAAATGACAGCTATCGTCCAAAAATATACTGAAGTAAGGCTGCCAAAAGGACTTGAAAGCGGGGCAGAATTGCAGGAAACCGATTTCAGGAGGTAGACTGGAATTGCATTGAAAGCATAGGAAAAGAGGCAGAACGTCCACAATGATGCACTTGGCCAAAAAGGGCGTATGCGTTTTTTCCTGAATATATTCAGGAAAAAACGCATACGCCCTTTTTGGCCAACCAAGCAAGCTTGCAAAGGAAATCTGCACTACAATGAAGTCTCACTTCCCCCCGGTCAAAAGGGCCATCTGAAAAAAGTGTAAAATCCAGAAAGGCAGGACAGGCCATGGAGAACTGGGAGCCTTGTTATGCTGATGGGCGGGATGTAAACTGCCAACAGACACTCGGGAGAAGTGTATGGTGTTTCCTGAAACATCTAAAAAACAAAGCAACAGAGCCTAGGGCACTTCCACTTATGGTCCTATAGCTTAGGGAAATTAAAATCAAAAAGATACAGCCACCCCAATGTTTGGGACGCCTCTGTTTACAAGAACCTCGTTTACCGTACAAGTTCAATATCACAGAAAGTGAAAAATGGATAAAGAACTTGTGGTACTTACGTACAATGCAGTATCACTCAGCAGTGAAATCTATGTCATCAGGCCCGTAGCAGCACAATGAGTGGATTCAGGTACGATGATTCTAACTGAAATAAGTCACACAGAAAAAGAAACATCATAAATTATCAGTAATACACGGAATGTAAACTTGGCTACACAGGAACTGAATTACAGAACAGAACAGGGTCTCAAATTTAGAAAACCAACTTATGCTTGTTTAAGGGTAAAGGTGAGTTGGGGTGCTGCATAAAACCAGAGATTGAAATGAGCACAGATAAAGTTCCTTAAGTCAAATATGGAATAGACAAGAGCTACTCCTTCCTCAACGAAATGGACTGAACACCCCATATTAAACGCCTAAGAATGTACCTGACTCTTAAGTATCTTAAAACCTATGGATTGCTATGTCTCCGAAAGAGAATCAAGCATGTGTACAGGGACATAAACGCAGCAGTGATAGGATTGGAGAGGTTCGGTGAGCAAATGAAGACCCTTTGAAGTCATATTGCATGGTACCCATTCCACGGGTTTCAACTACCCAGGTTTAAGGTATTCTTCCTTCAGCTAAAACATGCATGTGGAACCTAGAGTATGATCAACCATGTGATCGGGAGACGTGTTCAAATATGTCTCAGTTTTCGTACCCTGGTACTCGGGTGCAACATTCCAGACGCTTTACTAACACTCTCCCCACTTGGAGAGTCAGTCCCTTTAACCTCCTGTTTGGCCCAGTTTGCAATTTCTGCGGAAGATGAACAGGAATAGCGAGAACCAATGAGAGACTAGCTGGAGGTGTCTGGACGGGCAAATTTAACTCTCATTTCCCACCAGGAAGAGGAAATAACCAAAGGCTCAGCGTGCCGTGCCGGAACCAGATTAGGGCCTGAAGCCATCCTGCGGTGTTGCGGCCAGCTCACAAGAAAACGAGTTGAAGAAAGGAGCTCAGGGGCACTGTAATTCACAAACCTGCAGAGTTATAAATGACAGCTATCGTCCAAAAATATACTGAAGTAAGGCTGCCAAGAGGACTTGAAAGCGGGGCAGAATTGCAGGAAACCGATTTCAGGAGGTAGACTGGAATTGCATTGAAAGCATAGGAAAAGAGGCAGAACGTCCACAATGATGCACTTGGCCAAAAAGGGCGTATGCGTTTTTTCCTGAATATATTCAGGAAAAAACGCATACGCCCTTTTTGGCCAACCAAGCAAGCTTGCAAAGGAAATCTGCACTACAATGAAGTCTCACTTCCCCCCGGTCAAAAGGGCCATCTGAAAAAAGTGTAAAATCCAGAAAGGCAGGACAGGCCATGGAGAACTGGGAGCCTTGTTATGCTGATGGGCGGGATGTAAATTGCCAACAGACACTCGGGAGAAGTGTATGGTGTTTCCTGAAACATCTAAAAAACAAAGCAACAGAGCCTAGGGCACTTCCACTTATGGTCCTATAGCTTAGGGAAATTAAAATCAAAAAGATACAGCCACCCCAATGTTTGGGACGCCTCTGTTTACAAGAACCTCGTTTACCGTACAAGTTCAATATCACAGAAAGTGAAAAATGGATAAAGAACTTGTGGTACTTACGTACAATGCAGTATCACTCAGCAGTGAAATCTATGTCATCAGGCCCGTAGCAGCACAATGAGTGGATTCAGGTACGATGATTCTAACTGAAATAAGTCACACAGAAAAAGAAACATCATAAGATATCAGTAATACACGGAATGTAAACTTGGCTACACAGGAACTGAATTACAGAACAGAACAGGGTCTCAAATTTAGAAAACCAACTTATGCTTGTTTAAGGGTAAAGGTGAGTTGGGGTGCTGCATAAAACCAGAGATTGAAATGAGCACAGATAAAGTTCCTTAAGCCAAATATGGAATAGACAAGAGCTACTCCTTGCTCAACGAAATGGACTCAACACCGCATATTAAACGCCTAAGAATGTACCTGACTCTTAAGTATCTTAAAACCTATGGATTGCTATGTCTCTGAAAGAGAATCAAGCATGTGTACAGGGACATAAACGCAGCAGTGATAGGATTGGAGAGGTTCGGTGAGCAAATGAAGACCCTTTGAAGTCATATTGCATGGTACCCATTCCACGGGTTTCAACTACCCAGGATTAAGGTATTCTTCCTTCAGCTAAAACATGCATGTGGAACCTAGAGTATGATCAACCATGTGATCGGGAGACGTGTTCAAATATGTCTCAGTTTTCGTACCCTGGTACTCGGGTGCAACATTCCAGACGCTTTACTAACACTCTCCCGACTTGGAGAGTCAGTCCCTTTAACCTCCTGTTTGGCCCAGTTTGCAATTTCTGCGGAAGATGAACAGGAATAGCGAGAACCAATGAGAGACTAGCTGGAGGTGTCTGGACGGGCAAATTTAACTCTCATTTCCCACCAGGAAGAGGAAATAACCAAAGGCTCAGCGTGCCGTGCCGGAACCAGATTAGGGCCTGAAGCCATCCTGCGGTGTTGCGGCCAGCTCACAAGAAAACGAGTTGAAGAAAGGAGCTCAGGGGCACTGTAATTCACAAACCTGCAGAGTTATAAATGACAACTATCGTCCAAAAATATACTGAAGTAAGGCTGCCAAGAGGACTTGAAAGCGGGGCAGAATTGCAGGAAACCGATTTCAGGAGGTAGACTGGAATTGCATTGAAAGCATAGGAAAAGAGGCAGAACGTCCACAATGATGCACTTGGCCAAAAAGGGCGTATGCGTTTTTTCCTGAATATATTCAGGAAAAAACGCATACGCCCTTTTTGGCCAACCAAGCAAGCTTGCAAAGGAAATCTGCACTACAATGAAGTCTCACTTCCCCCCGGTCAAAAGGGCCATCTGAAAAAAGTGTAAAATCCAGAAAGGCAGGACAGGCCATGGAGAACTGGGAGCCTTGTTATGCTGATGGGCGGGATGTAAACTGCCAACAGACACTCGGGAGAAGTGTATGGTGTTTCCTGAAACATCTAAAAAACAAAGCAACAGAGCCTAGGGCACTTCCACTTATGGTCCTATAGCTTAGGGAAATTAAAATCAAAAAGATACAGCCACCCCAATGTTTGGGACGCCTCTGTTTACAAGAACCTCGTTTACCGTACAAGTTCAATATCACAGAAAGTGAAAAATGGATAAAGAACTTGTGGTACTTACGTACAATGCAGTATCACTCAGCAGTGAAATCTATGTCATCAGGCCCGTAGCAGCACAATGAGTGGATTCAGGTACGATGATTCTAACTGAAATAAGTCACACAGAAAAAGAAACATCATAAGATATCAGTAATACACGGAATGTAAACTTGGCTACACAGGAACTGAATTACAGAACAGAACAGGGTCTCAAATTTAGAAAACCAACTTATGCTTGTTTAAGGGTAAAGGTGAGTTGGGGTGCTGCATAAAACCAGAGATTGAAATGAGCACAGATAAAGTTCCTTAAGCCAAATATGGAATACACAAGAGCTACTCCTTGCTCAACGAAATGGACTCAACACCGCATATTAAACGCCTAAGAATGTACCTGACTCTTAAGTATCTTAAAACCTATGGATTGCTATGTCTCCGAAAGAGAATCAAGCATGTGTACAGGGACATAAACGCAGCAGTGATAGGATTGGAGAGGTTCGGTGAGCAAATGAAGACCCTTTGAAGTCATATTGCATGGTACCCATTCCACGGGTTTCAACTACCCAGGTTTAAGGTATTCTTCCTTCAGCTAAAACATGCATGTGGAACCTAGAGTATGATCAACCATGTGATCGGGAGACGTGTTCAAATATGTCTCAGTTTTCGTACCCTGGTACTCGGGTGCAACATTCCAGACGCTTTACTAACACTCTCCCGACTTGGAGAGTCAGTCCCTTTAACCTCCTGTTTGGCCCAGTTTGCAATTTCTGCGGAAGATGAACAGGAATAGCGAGAACCAATGAGAGACTAGCTGGAGGTGTCTGGACGGGCAAATTTAACTCTCATTTCCCACCAGGAAGAGGAAATAACCAAAGGCTCAGCGTGCCGTGCCGGAACCAGATTAGGGCCTGAAGCCATCCTGCGGTGTTGCGGCCAGCTCACAAGAAAGCGAGTTGAAGAAAGGAGCTCAGGGGCACTGTAATTCACAAACCTGCAGAGTTATAAATGACAACTATCGTCCAAAAATATACTGAAGTAAGGCTGCCAAGAGGACTTGAAAGCGGGGCAGAATTGCAGGAAACCGATTTCAGGAGGTAGACTGGAATTGCATTGAAAGCATAGGAAAAGAGGCAGAACGTCCACAATGATGCACTTGGCCAAAAAGGGCGTATGCGTTTTTTCCTGAATATATTCAGGAAAAAACGCATACGCCCTTTTTGGCCAACCAAGCAAGCTTGCAAAGGAAATCTGCACTACAATGAAGTCTCACTTCCCCCCGGTCAAAAGGGCCATCTGAAAAAAGTGTAAAATCCAGAAAGGCAGGACAGGCCATGGAGAACTGGGAGCCTTGTTATGCTGATGGGCGGGATGTAAACTGCCAACAGACACTCGGGAGAAGTGTATGGTGTTTCCTGAAACATCTAAAAAACAAAGCAACAGAGCCTAGGGCACTTCCACTTATGGTCCTATAGCTTAGGGAAATTAAAATCAAAAAGATACAGCCACCCCAATGTTTGGGACGCCTCTGTTTACAAGAACCTCGTTTACCGTACAAGTTCAATATCACAGAAAGTGAAAAATGGATAAAGAACTTGTGGTACTTACGTACAATGCAGTATCACTCAGCAGTGAAATCTATGTCATCAGGCCCGTAGCAGCACAATGAGTGGATTCAGGTACGATGATTCTAACTGAAATAAGTCACACAGAAAAAGAAACATCATAAGATATCAGTAATACACGGAATGTAAACTTGGCTACACAGGAACTGAATTACAGAACAGAACAGGGTCTCAAATTTAGAAAACCAACTTATGCTTGCTTAAGGGGAAAGGTGAGTTGGGGTGCTGCATAAAACCAGAGATTGAAATGAGCACAGATAACGTTCTATAAGGCAAATATGGAATAGACAAGAGCTACTCCTTGCTCACGAAATGGACTCAACACCCCATATTCAACGCCTAGGAATATACCTGCCTAGTAAGAATCATAAAAGCAATGGATTTATATATCTCTGTAAGAGAATCAAGAGTGTGTACAGCGGCATTAAAGCAGTGAAAATCAGCTAAATCCCATATTAAAAATAAATTTCTTAAACAAAACACAATGACAGTGAAATAGAGAGCAATACTTAAGTAATTCATTCAAGGCTTCTGATGCAACCTGCATTTACCATATCTACACCCAGAGCTGGGTGACACATAAGGCTGGACACTTGGGGCTCATAAGATTGGTGAGGTTCGGTGAGCAAATGCAGACCCTTTGAAGTCATATTGCATGGTACCCATTCCATGGGTCTCAACTCTCCAGGTTTAAGAGATTCTTCCTTCAGCTAAAACATGCATGTGGAACCCAGAGTATGATCCACCGTGTGATCGAGAAACGTGTTCAAATGTGTCTCACTTTTCGTTCCCTGGTACTCGGGTGCAACATTCCAGACGCTTTACTAACACTCTCCCAACTTGTAGAGTCAGTCCCTTTAACCTCCTGTTTGGCCCAGTTTGCAATTTCTGCGGAAGATGAACAGGAATAGCGAGAACCAATGAGAGACTAGCTGGAGGTGTCTGGACGGGCAAATTTAACTCTCATTTCCCACAGGTAAGAGGAATAAACCAAAGGCTCAGCGTGCCGTGCCGGAACCAGATTAGGGCCTGAAGCAATCCTGCGGTGTTGTGGCCAGCTCAAAAGAAAGCGAGTTGAAGAAAGGAGCTCAGGGGCACTGTAATTCACAAACCTGCAGATTTATAAATGACAGCTATTGTCCGAAAATATACTGAAGTAGGGCTGCCAAGAGGACTTGAATGCGGGGCAGAATTGCAGGAAACCGATTTCAGGAGGAATCGGAATTGGATTGCATTTAAAACACAGGAAAAGAGGAAGAATGCCGACAATGATGCACTTGGCCAAAAAGGGCGTATGTGTTTTTTCCTGAATATATTCAGGAAAAAACTCATACGCCCTTTTTGGCCAACCAAGCAAGCTTGCAAAGGAAATCTGCACTACAATGAAGTCTCACTTCCCCCCGGTCAAAAGGGCCATCTGAAAAAAGTGTAAAATCCAGAAAGGCAGAACAGGCCACGGAGAACTGGGAGCCTTGTTATGCTGATGGGCGGGATGTAAATTCCCAACAGCAGCTCTGTAGAAGTGTATGGTGTTTCCTGAAACATCTAAAAAACAAAGCAACAGAGCCTAGGGCACTTCCACTTATGGTCCTATAGCTTAGGGAAATTAAAATCAAAAAGACACAGCCACCCCAAAATTTGGGACGGCTCTTTTTACAGGAATCTCTTCTGCGGCACAAGTTAAATATCCCAGAGAGCAAATAATGGATAAAGAAGTTGCGGTACTTATGTACAACAGAATACCACTCAGCAATGTAATCTATGTCACCAGGCCCGTACCAGCATAATGAGTGGATTGAGGCACGATGATTCTAAGTGAAATAAGTCACACAGAAAAAGAAACATCATAAGGTATCACTAATACACGGAATGTGAACTTGGCTACACATGAACTGAATTACAAAACAGAACAGGGTCTCAAATTTAGAAAACCAACTTATGCTTGCTTAAGGGGGAAGGTGAGTTGGGGTGCTGCATAAAAGCAGAGTTTGAAATTAGCACAGATACCGTTCCATAAGCCAAATATGTAATAGACAAGACCTACCCCTTGCTCAACGAAATGGATTCAACAATGAGGTATCACCTCACACCTGGTAGAATAGGCATCATAGAAAATCTACAAACAAAAAATGCTGGAAAGGGTGTGGAGAAAAGGAACCCTCTTCCACTATTGTTGGGAATATAAATTGATACAGTCATTATGGAGAACAATATGGAATTTCTTAAGAAACTAACAATAGAATTACCATATGATACAGCAATCCCAGTACTGGACATATACCCAGACAAAACCATAAATCAAAAAGAGTCATTCACCGCAATGTTCATTGCATCACTATTTACAATATCGAGGTAATGGAAGCAACCTAAATGCCCACAGACAGACGAATGCATAAAGCTGTGGTACATATATAAAATGGAATATTACTAAGCCATGAAAAGGAATGAAATTGGGTCATTTGTAGAGACGTCGATGGATCTAGAGACTGTCATACAGAGTGAAGTAAGTCAGAAAGAGAAAAACAAATCTGGTATATTCATGCATATATGTGGAACCTAGAAAAACTGTACAGATTAACCATTTTGCAAGGCATAAATAGAGCAACAGATGTAGACAACAAACGTATGGACAACAAGGGGGGAAAGCTGTTGGGGGGGTGGTGGTGGGAGGAGTTGAGAGACTGGGATTGGCATGTATACATTTATATGTATAAAATAGATAACCAATAAGAACCTGCTGTATAAAAATATAAAATAAAATTCAAAATTAAAAAGAAATAAAATTTAAAAAATAAAACAGAAAAAACAATTATTCCCTGCACATACATGTATTTATATGAATAAATTATTTCCATGCTTATATCTGTAAATACAAAAAAGAGGAATAAAATCTACCTTGAACCAAAAACGAAAAAGAGAAAAAAACACAGAACCCACCAGTTACACAGAGGAAAACCGTATCAGGGCACTTGCTCCAGTTGTAAACAATTCTGAAGTTGGTCAGTGGTGGGGAATCGTCTCCCATTCAGCCAGCAGCCCCCACGCAACAAGCGTCCTCATTGCAAAGCTGGGGCACCGTGCCGAGGCATCTGTGAGTAAACGTGAGCTGAGCCCCAGGCCAGTTGCTGCTGAACTATTCCCACCCGTCCCAGGTAAAACACCTGAATATATACAAGGACTTGAAAGCCTAGAGGAAGGGCCATAGAGCCACACGAGTGACAGCATGCCGGCCGACTTGGTGCCTGCAGGCCAGCCAGGATGGTCCTGGCCCTGGGTGCTCTTCTGGAAGATTTCCATTTCCCTGCCTGAGATACCCGTCCTGTCCCTGCCCCCACTGCTTTTTTCCTTCCTCACCTCTGCCCAGGGAGAAATTCCAGCAGCAGGTATGGGTGACACATCCTCTTCTTTAGCAGGTGGCAGCCTGGCAACTGCTGCAGAAAGTCCAGCAGAGCCCCACTCACACTGGGCCACCCACAAAGCCGTGGCCTCTCACTCCCTCCCACCAGCCCAGCCCCGAGACTGCTGACAGGGCAGAGAAAATGGCGTCAGGCACGGCTGCAGGGGCTCTTGCTGCCTGGAGTGGTATTTATATTGATCTCAACCCAGGCACACCTGGGGAGGGCTGGCCGGCACGGTAAGGCTGCCCAGGTCAGCCAATCATCACCCCTCAGGGGCTCACAGTTGCAGAAAATGGAACTTGCTGAACCGGCCAGGTCCAAGGAACAGGTGTGGGCTCCTGAGAGTCAGGATAGACAAGGGGCTGCAGCTTTGGCTTGTTTTCTAATCATTTTATCTGGCCCATGAGTGGGAGACAACTTCAAGAAAACCCTCTCCTAATGAGAGGAACCCAGGAGTCAGGGAAAGGAGGGGTGGGTGGTGGTTGGAGACAGAGGCCTGGTGCCCCGGGTGCAGTGGAAGTCTCTGGAAGACCAGGTGGAGGGAGGCCTCACGGAGTGATGCCCAGGGTCACAGACCTGTCGCAGCTGCTGTTTGTTAGTTCAAGTCCTGCTCTGAGGTGCTCTGTGTCAGCTCTGAGCGACAGGTGAGCTGGGGGTGCTCTGCAATGAGGGCTATGTGCACGGTTCCTGTGTGCCCAGCCCTGCCACGGTACCTGCAAGGGTAGCTCTGTATCCTGGGAGGGGCCTGATCACAAGAGCCCCGTGGGCTGGGGTGGGGGTGGGGTACCTGCCCAGGTGAGCTCCATATTCTGCGATTGGTCTGACCACGAGAGCCCCATGGGCTGCTGGGGACCTGGTAAAGGATGTCAGGACAGTCAGTGAAGCCACCGAGGATATACCTCCAGTTGCTCCTAATTCCTACACCCTGCTGGTCATTCTACCAACCACCAGGACATGGTATTCTGTATTAGTCTTCAATGATGCCTTCTTTTGTATTCCATTAGTCCCAGAGTCACAAGAAATTTTGGCTTGTGAGTGGCAGGACTCAACATACAACTAAAACAATACTTCCGGGCCGTCTGGCCCCAAGGGTGCAAAAATTCCCACACCGTCTTTGGGGAAAGCTTAGCTAAAGACCTAAAAGTTCTACCTCTGGAAAAGGAAACCCTCCTTCAATATGCAGACGACATTCTGATCGCCAGCCCTACTAAGGAGGCCTCTGAACTACCAAGCCAATAAAGGATAGAAGTTGTCCAAGAAAAAGCTCAAATATCACAGACTGCGGTGACCTGCCTGGGCTTCATTCTCACACAAGGTCAGAGAAGCCCATCCCAGGAAAGGGAAGAAACCATTTTCAGCCTTACCCCTTTCTAAAACTAGAAGACAGCTTAGGGGTTCCTGGGGAGGCCAGGGTTTGCTGCTTCTGGATCCCTAACTACAGTCTACTAGCTGGGCCTCTATATGAAACACTGAAAGGAAAAGATGATGATCCTTTTGAATAGAATCCAGAAGTGGCCTTTCAAGAATGGAAAGAGCAGTCAATTCAGACCCTTGCCCTGGAACTCCCTAATTTAGCTAAACCCTTTGACCTTTACATTCCCGGTGAAAGGTGAATCGCCATTGGAGAATTAGTGCAAAAACTGGGATCACTTGAAATGGAACAATGCAAGAATGCCATCCAGGTAGGATAAACTACGGTCACTAAGGAGCTTGGCCCACTGCCACATCTGGCCAAGATACTGGCGGTATCTAAAAACCTGGAAATCAGCAGCCCAAAAGGCCACCTCCCTCCTAAGGGAAAAGGACCCCACGTGGTGATCCTAACCACCAACCATGCCCTGAAGTTGCAGGGTTCGCTCCGTGGGCACACCGACCTCGAGTGAGGAGGCCCTCCAACTCCAACATCCAGAGAGATAACCGGGGGCAACAGGGCACCATGACGACTCGTGTGAACATCACTTGACCTGGAGTTTCTCTCATAAAACAACAAGAGTGTGTCCCAAAAGAGTAGACTACTGCTTGCAGGACTTACTGCACCCAGAGGGGAGCTAATAATCTTGGCGGGGGAACAGTATACCACACTGTCACCATAGAAAAGCCTACAGACACCGTGATGATGGTGGCCAATAAGACCGGCTGGACTCCTGTTTACTTCAAAAGGCTGTTGACTCAGTAGCCATCATGGTCCTTATCACCACTGACCCTGGACTGTCTGGGAGTTGAGCGGGCAGGGCTCTGACACCTGGTGCTGTTTGTACGTTAATTCAGGGGCCTAATTGAAGAAAGCGCAGACTACTGGTCAGAGCATCTAGGCTGGCAGAAACGGTCAGCCTAAGGTGGCCGAACAAATGTGGGGCGGGGTGAAACCGGCCCCCACAGCGTCTCTGCACATCTCTTTCCTGGACCCTTAAAGGTCATTAGAATCTATAACACTTCCAATGCTGGTGCTCAGGTGGACGAGCAGGGAGGCAGGGGTCCTGGGGACAATCAACGTCACCGGGAGGCTGCTGGGGAGAAGCTCTGACCCTCGCCCCAGGGTATGAGGGCTCCCAACTCAGCACTCAGCAGTTACAGAAGAAGGGTCTGCACCCTCAGCACTCCAAGAATGAGGAACGGGACAAAAGGCAGAGGAGGGGTTTGTCCCCAGCAAAGCCCATTAAAAATCCCTGGGAGATAAAAATAGAATCTGGGCAATAAAGTCAAGTCTAACCTTTTTTATCCTTTGTGCTTTGTCTAATTTCACGTGCTCCTAGGGTCCCGCATGCAGAGGTTCCACACCCGGCACTTCAGACCAGATTTCCTAGTGCAGAATGGCTGGGTCGACACCTCAGCTCCTGGGGCCCAGTGCAGACTCCACGATATAGAGCCTGAGCTACAGCCAACCCGGCCCTCGAGAGCTCTGCCGCCTCCCTCCCTCCCACTGACTCTGACAGGATCTCTACACAGCAGCCCAGCCCACAGCCCACGGGGTAGTGCATGCTCTCACCTCTCCATTCTCTGATCAAAATATAAAGTTTCCTTTGCTTGTGAACCAAACTCAGTCTCGATCTGTTGGCCCCAATGACACTGGGCAGGGGGACACTTGTTGGGGTCCACTCTGGAGGATCAGTAACAGAAATTGAGACTATTGTAACCTCAATGAACAGATGTGTGAGCCAAACTGTAGTTAACATAGAACAGTGTATAAGGCTCGGGTAAAATAAGATGTTTCTAACACTTCCATTTGATATTTCCATCACTTTTTATAAGCAAGTTCAGTGAAAAGGTTTGTCTTATTTGTCAGGTCAATATTAGAGAAACGAAGTGATTTCTTTCCAAGGATGTACATCTAATAATCTTGGTTAAACCTTCAATCTTGTTTTAAATGCTTTTCCATTGAAAATGATACCTCTCTTTCAGCTCCCCCATTTCTGAGAAGTATAAAATCTTATAATTTATTATTACCAAAGGGGAAAGGTGGGAGGAGGGATAAATTAACAGTTTGGAATTAACACATACACACTGCTATGTATAAAATAAATCATCAACAAGGAACTACTGTATAGCACAGGGAACTACACTCAACATTTTGCAATAACCTATAAGGGGAAATAATCTGAAAAAGAATAGATATTTTTATTGACATCATCTATCAATGATAGTTAAAGTGTAGCCTAAGGGAAGCTGGTGGTGAGTGCTTCTGACCCTGAAGACTTCAATCATCTAAAGTTTGGACTCTGCCTACTTCCCAAGGCCCTTAATGAACATATGTGTAGCCGTAGCTTAAAAACTTCCCCAGTTTGGGTTTCGGGGAGACACTGATTTTGAAAAAGCCCTGGTGTTCTCCTTACATGAATGGGACTCTTCCTACTGCTAAAACATGTCTGTCACACCCAGAGGATGGTATACCGTCTGATCGGGAAGAGTTTGGAAAAGGCATCTCATCTCCTGGTGCTCGGGTTCACCCCTCCAGCGTCTTTACTAACAGTCTCCCCACTTGGAGATGTCAGCACTGTCAACATCCTGTTGCGTACAGTTTGGAATTTGTCCAGAGGATGAAGCGGAAGGATGAGGAACAATGAGAGACAAGTCCTAGGTGTTCAGACAGGCACATGTCACTCTAATTTCCAATCAGGAAGACGAATTGACCAAAGGCTAGGGTTGCCCATGGAAACAGTATAGGGCTTGAGGAAATCCCGCTGCTTTGTGGCCAGTTCCCATAAACACAAGTTGAACAATGGAACTCAGGGGCAGTAAAATTCACAAAACTGCAGAGTTGAAAATATCCATCACTGAAAAATGTCTTGAGGAAAGTCAGAGAAAAGGACTTGTAAGCAAGGGAGAATGGCAGGAAAGGGATTTGAGGAGGTAGAAAGGACTCGCCATTAAGCACAAGAAAAGGAGCTGAACATTGCCAACATTGCCAACATTGCAGTTGGCCAAAAAGGGTGTATGCGTTTTTTTCTGTATATATTCAAGAAAAGGGCATACACTTTTTTAGCCAACCAAACAGGTGGGCACTGGAAGTCAATACTACAAAAGATATCACTTCGCATCAGTCAGAAGAGCCATCCTCATAAAGCGTAAACAACAGAAATGCAGGACAGGGCAACGAGAAGAGGGAGCCCTGTGAGACTTATAGTGGAAATGTATATTGCCAACGGCCATTCTGGAGAAGTGTATTGTGTTTACTAAAGCATCTAAAAAATGAGCTACAGAGCATAGGGCACTTGCACTCATGGGCGTATATCTTGGGAAAAACAAAAATCGAGAGGACACAGGCACCCCAATGTTTACCCCCTCTCTGTTTAAAAGATCCTCGACTAGGATATAACTTAAATGTCTCTGGAGGGAAAAAATGGATAGAGATGTGGTACTTAGGTAGAGTGGAATATTATTCAGCCTGGAAATCAATGAAATATGGCCAGTTGTAACAACTCCGGAGGAGTTACGTATGATCATTCTAAGTGACAGAATTCAAAAAGAAAAAGACACATATCATAAGATATCACTTAAAGGTGGAATCCAAAATGGCTACACATGAAATAAATTACAAAACAAAAACATAGTCAAATATGTAGAAAACACGCATAAGGCTGCTAAACGGGAAAGGTGGGGAGGGGTGAGGCATCATCCAGGAGGTTGAAATTAGCAAAGATACCATTCCAAATACCAAACTGATAATCAACAAGGCCTACACGGTAGCTAAAAGAACTGCACTCAGCACACTCAAGTCACCGGAAAAGAATATATACGACTGGTAAGAATCTGAAAAAGAATTTATTGATGACTCTCTGTACGTGAATCAAGTGGATGTACAGCAGCAAGAAACAGAGCTTTGAAAATCAGCTGTAACCAATATAGTAATAAATTGAAAAAAATAAACGACAGAGAGACAGAGAAAACCTCTTACAACTTTTCCTCAGGGACGGTGATGCAACATGGATTGAACACATCTAGACCCACAGCAGGATGAGACATAAGGCTGGAAACTGTTTGCGCTAAGAGAAATGTGAGGTTGGTGAGGAAATGCACACCCTTTAAAGTAATACTACCTGGTACCCATTCAATGGGTCCCAAATCTGCAGGTTCAAGGGATCTTCCTACAGCTAAAACATGCATGGAAAACCCAGAGGACTGTACACCATGTGATCGGGAGATGTGTCTAAAATGCACCTCATTTATCCTCTCCTGGTGCTCCTGTTCACCATTCCAGCCATGTTACTTAGAATCTCCCCACTTGGAGAATCAGCACATTTAAACTTCTGTTTCACACATTTTGCAAATTGTGAGGAGGATGAACGGGAAGAGGGGGAACCAATGAGAGAATAGTTGTAGGGGTTTGGACGGGCACATATCACTCTAATTTCCCATTAAGAATAAGAATTAAAGAAAGGCTCAGCCTGCCTCGCCGGAGCCAAAATAGGGCCTGAAGCAATCCTGCGGGTTTGAGGCCAGCTCACAAAAGAGCAACTTAAAAAATGGAGCTCAGGGTCACTGCAATTCACAAACCTGCAGAGTTATAAATGAAAACTAATGTCCAAAAATATGTTGAGGTAAGGCAAAGAAGAGGATCTGAATGCAAGACAGAATTGCAAGAAACAGATTTCAAGAGATAGATTGGACTCGTCTTTAATGCACATGAAAAGCGGCAGAATTTCGACAATGATGCAGTTGGCCCAAAAGGGCGTATGCGTTTTTTCCTGATTATATCCAGGAAAAAACGCATACGCACTTTATGGGCAACGAAGCAAGTAAGCAATGCAAATGTGCACAACAAAGAAGTCTCACTTCCCACCGGTCAAAAGGGCCATCCTAAAAAAGTGTAAAATCCAGAAAGGCAGGACAGGCCATGGAGAACAGGGAGCCTTTATACACTGATGGGCAGTGTGTGAACTGCCGAGAGCCACTCTGGAGAAGTGTATGGTGGTTCCTAAATCATCTAAAAAACAGAGCTACAGAGCATAGGACACTTCCAATCATGGGAGTATATCTAGGGAAGTCTAAAAATCAACAAGACACAAGCACACCACAGTTTAGGGCTACTCTGTTTACAAGAACCTCAACTTCAGTACACCTTAAATATCCCAGGAAAGAGAACAATGGATAAAGAAGATGTGGTACTTATGTACAATGGAATATCTCTTCACCATGAAATCAATGTAATAAGGCTAGTAGAAGGATAAAGAGTGGATTTAGGTCCG
Source organism: Globicephala melas (assembly GCF_963455315.2). Lineage (NCBI taxonomy): Eukaryota > Metazoa > Chordata > Mammalia > Artiodactyla > Delphinidae > Globicephala > Globicephala melas. The sequence goes on from NW_027207411.1 coordinate 153,253, forward strand.
ATAATACTACTTGAAATAAGTCAAACAGAAAAAGAAACATATCATAAGATATCACTTATAGAGGGAGGGTAAATATGGCTGCACAAGAAATGAATTACAGAACAGAACAGTGTCTCACATTTAGAAAACACACTTATGTCAGCTTAAGGGGAAAGGAGAGGTAGGGTGATGCATAAAACCAGAGTTTGAAATTAGCACAGATACCGTTCAATAAACCAAATAGGTATTAGACAAGATCTACACCTTGCTCAATGAACTGGCCTCAACACACCCTATACACTGCAGAGAAATATATCTGAGTAATAAGAATCTTAAAACCCATGTATTGATATATCTCCATAAGGGAATCAAGTGTGTGCAGAGCGGCACAAACACAGCAGTGAAAATGAGCTAAACCCCATTATAGAAATAAATTTTAAAAAGAAAACGCTGAAACAATGAAAGAGAGAAAAATTCTTACAAAATTCGCTCAGGGGCTGTGATGCAACCTGGATTGCAACCTGGATTGACCACATATAAACCCACAGCTGGATAAGACATAAGGCTGGACACTTGGGGCTGAGAGGATTGGTGAGCTTTGGTGAGCAACTGCCGAAAGTTTAATGCAATACTTCATGCTACTCAGTCCAAGGGTCCCAACACTCCAGGTTGAAGGGAATCTTCCTACAGCTAAACCATGCTTGGGAAACCCAGCGACTGGTATACCATATGATCGGGAAAGGTTTCTAAAACGCACCTCATTTTTCCTCTCCTGGGGCTGCGGATCGACATTCCAGCCACTTTACTAACAACATCCCCACATGGAGTCAATGCCTTTAAGTTCTGGTATTGCACAGTCTGCAGTTAGTGTGGAGGATGAATGGGAATAGGGGGAACCAGTGAGAAACAAGCTGTAGTGGTTTCAATGGGCACATGTCACTCTAATGCCACATCAGTAAGAAGAATTAACCAAAGGCACAGCAAGGTGCCCCAGAAGAAAAATAGGGCTTCAAGGAATCCTGTGGTTATGGGGCAAGACCACAAAAATAAGAGCTGAAAAGTGGGGCTAAGGGCCACCGCAATTCAAAAACCTGCAGAGTTATAAAGGCCAACTATTTTCAAAAAATATATTGAGGTAAGGCTATGAAGAGACATTGAAAGCAAGGCAGAATTGCAGGAAACCGATTTCAGGAGGTAGACTGGAATTGCATTGAAAACATATGAAGAGAGTCAGAACCTCGACAATGATGCACTTGGCCAAAAAGGGCGTATGTGTTTTTTCCTGAATATATTCAGGAAAAAACGCATACACACTTTTTGGTCAACCAAGCAAGCTTGCAAAGGAAATGTGCACTACAATGAAGTCTCACTTCCACCTGGTCAAAAGGGCCATCTGAAAAAAGTGTAAAATCCATAAAGGCACGACAGGGCATGGAGAACTGGGAGCCTTCTTATGCTGATGGGCGGGATGTAAATTGCCAGGAGCCACTTGGGAGACGTGTATGGTGTTTCCTGAAACATCTAAAAAACAAAGCAACAGAGCCTAGTGCACTTCCACTTATGGTCCTATAGCTTAGGGAAATTAAAATCAAAAAGACACAGCCACCCCAAAGTTTGGGACGCCTCTGTTTACCACAACCTCCTTTACAGTACAAGTTCAATATCACAGAAAGTGAAAAATGGATAAATAAGTTGTGGAACTCACGTACAATGCAGTATCACTCAGCAATGAAATCTATGTCATCAGGCCTGTAGCAGCATAATGAGTGGAGTTAGCTACGATGATTCTAACTGAAATAAGTCACACAGAAAAAGAAACATCATAAGATATCACTAACACACGGAATGTAAACTTGGCTACACAAGAACTGAATTACAGAACAGAACAGGGTCTCAAATTGAGAAAACCAACTTATGCTTGCTTAAGGGGAAAGTTGAGTTGGGGTGCTGCATAAAACCAGAGATTGAAATGAGCACAGATAAAGTTCCTTAAGCCAAATATGGAATAGACAAGAGCTACTCCTTGCTCAACGAAATGGACTAAACACCCCATATTAAACGCCTAAGAATGTACCTGACTAGTAAGTATCTTAAAACCTATGGATTGCTATGTCTCCGAAAGAGAATCAAGCATGTGTACAGGGGCATAAACGCAGCAGTGATAGGATTGGAGAGGTTCGGTGAGCAAATGAAGACCCTTTGAAGTCATATTGCCTGGTACTCATTCCACGGGTCTCAACTCTCCAGGTTTAAGGTATTCTTCCTTCAGCTAAAACATGCATGTGGAACCCAGAGTATGATCAACCGTGTGAACGGGAGACGTGTTCAAATATGTCTCAGTTTTCATACCCTGGTACAAGGGTGCAACATTCCAGAAGCTTTACTAACACTCTCCCCACTTGGAGAGTCAGCGCCTTTAACCTCCTGTTTGGCCCAGTTAGCAATTTCTGCGGAAGATGAACAGGAATAGGGAGAACCAATGAGAGACTAGCTGGAGGTGTCTGGACGGGCAAATTTAACTCTCATTTCCCACCAGGAAGAGGAAATAACCAAAGGCTCAGCGTGCTGTGCCGGAGCCAGATTAGGGCCTGAAGCCATCCTGCGGTGTTGCGGACAGCTCAAAAGAAAGCGAGTTGAAGAAAGGAGCTCAGGGACACTGTAATTCACAAACCTGCAGAGTTATAAATGACAGCTATTGTCCAAAAATATACTGAAGTAAGGCTGCCAAGAGGAGTTTAAAGCGGGGCAGAATTGCAGGAAACCGATTTCAGGAGGTAGACTGGAATTGCATTGAAAGCATAGGAAAAGAGGCAGAACGTCCACAATGATGCACTTGGCCAAAAAGGGCGTATGCGTTTTTTCCTGAATATATTCAGGAAAAAACCATACGCCCTTTTTGGCCAACCAAGCAAGCTTGCAAAGGAAATCTGCACTACAATGAAGTCTCACTTCCCCCCGGTCAAAAGGGACATCTGAAAAATGTGTAAAATCCAGAAAGGCAGGACAGGCCATGGAGAACTGGGAGCCTTGTTATGCTGATGGGCGGGATGTAAATTGCCAACAGACACTCGGGAGAAGTGTATGGTGTTTCCTGAAACATCTAAAAAACAAAGCAACAGAGCCTAGGGCACTTCCACTTATGGTCCTATAGCTTAGGGAAATTAAAATCAAAAAGACACAGCCACCCCAAAGTTTGGGACGGCTCTGTTTACAACAATCTCGTTTACAGTACAAGTTCAATATCACAGAAAGTGAAAAATAGATAAAGAAGTTTGTGTACTCATGTACAATGCAATATCACTCAGCAATGAAATCTATGTCACCAGGCCCTTAGCAGCACAATGAGTGGATTCGGGTATGGTGATTCTAACTGAAATAAGTCACACAGAAAAAGAAACATCAATAAATATCACTAATACATGGAATGTAAACTTGGCTACAGAGGAACTGAATTCCAAAACACAACAGGGTCTCAAAATTAGAAAACCAACTTATGCTTGCTTAAGGGGAAAGTTGAGTTGGGGTGCTGCATAAAACCAGAGATTGTAATGAGCACAGATAAAGTTCCTTAAGCCAAATATGGAATAGACAAGAGCTACTCCTTGCTCAACGAAATGACTCAACACCCCATATTAAACAACTAAGAATGTACCTGACTAGTAAGTATCTTAAAACCTATGGATTGCTATGTCTCCAAAAGAGAATCAAGCGTGTGTACAGGGGAATAAACGCAGCAGTGATAGGATTAGAGAGGTTCGGTGAGCAAATGAAGACCCTTTGAAGTCATATTGCATGGTACCCATTCCACGGGTTTCAACTACCCAGGTTTAAGGTATTCTTCCTTCAGCTAAAACATGCATGTGGAACCTAGAGTATGATCAACCATGTGATCGGGAGACGTGTTCAAATATGTCTCAGTTTTCGTACACTGGTACTCGGGTGCAACATTCCAGACGCTTTACTAACACTCTCCCGACTTGGAGAGTCAGTCCCTTTAACCTCCTGTTTGGCCCAGTTTGCAATTTCTGCGGAAGATGAACAGGAATAGCGAGAACCAATGAGAGACTAGCTGGAGGTGTCTGGACGGGCAAATTTAACTCCCATTTCCCACCAGGAAGAGGAAAGAACCAAAGGCTCAGCGTGCCGTGCCGGAACCAGATTAGGGCCTGAAGCCATCCTGCGGTGTTGCGGCCAGCTCACAAGAAAACGAGTTAAAGAAAGGAGCTCAGGGGCACTGTAATTCACAAAACTGCAGAGTTATAAATGACAACTATCGTCCAAAAATATACTGAAGTAAGGCTGCCAAGAGGACTTGAAAGCGGGGCAGAATTGCAGGAAACCGATTTCAGGAGGTAGACTGGAATTGCATTGAAAGCATAGGAAAAGAGGCAGAACGTCCACAATGATGCACTTGGCCAAAAAGGGCGTATGCGTTTTTTCCTGAATATATTCAGGAAAAAACGCATACGCCCTTTTTGGCCAACCAAGCAAGCTTGCAAAGGAAATCTGCACTACAATGAAGTCTCACTTCCCCCCGGTCAAAAGGGCCATCTGAAAAACGTGTAAAATCCAGAAAGGCAGGACAGGCCATGGAGAACTGGGAGCCTTGTTATGCTGATGGGCGGGATGTACATTGCCAACAGACACTCGGGGGAAGTGTATGGTGTTTCCTGAAACATCTAAAAAACAAAGCAACAGAGCCTAGGGCACTTCCACTTATGGTCTTATAGCTTAGGGAAATTAAAATCAAAAAGATACAGCCACCCCAATGTTTGGGACGCCTCTGTTTACAAGAACCTGGTTTACCGTACAAGTTCAATATCACAGAAAGTGAAAAATGGATAAAGAACTTGTGGTACTTACGTACAATGCAGTATCACTCAGCAGTGAAATCTATGTCATCAGGCCCGTAGCAGCACAATGAGTGGATTCAGGTACGATGATTCTAACTGAAATAAGTCACACAGAAAAAGAAACATCATAAGATATCAGTAATACACGGAATGTAAACTTGGCTACACAGGAACTGAATTACAGAACAGAACAGGGTCTCAAATTTAGAAAACCAACTTATGCTTGTTTAAGGGTAAAGGTGAGTTGGGGTGCTGCATAAAACCAGAGATTGAAATGAGCACAGATAAAGTTCCTTAAGACAAATATGGAATAGACAAGAGCTACTCCTTGCTCAACGAAATGGACTCAACACCGCATATTAAATGCCTAAGAATGTACCTGACTCTTAAGTATCTTAAAACCTATGGATTGCTATGTCTCCGAAAGAGAATCAAGCATGTGTACAGGGACATAATCGCAGCAGTGATAGGATTGGAGAGGTTCGGTGAGCAAATGAAGACCCTTTGAAGTCATCTTGCATGGTACCCATTCCACGGGTTTCAACTACCCAGGTTTAAGGTATTCTTCCTTCAGCTAAAACATGCATGTGGAACCTAGAGTATGATCAACCATGTGATCGGGAGACGTGTTCAAATATGTCTCAGTTTTCGTACCCTGGTACTCGGGTGCAACATTCCAGACGCTTTACTAACACTCTCCCGACTTGGAGAGTCAGTCCCTTTAACCTCCTGTTTGGCCCAGTTTGCAATTTCTGCGGAAGATGAACAGGAATAGCGAGAACCAATGAGAGACTAGCTGGAGGTGTCTGGACGGGCAAATTTAACTCTCATTTCCCACCAGGAAGAGGAAATAACCAAAGGCTCAGCGTGCCGTGCCGGAACCAGATTAGGGCCTGAAGCCATCCTGCGGTGTTGCGGCCAGCTCACAAGAAAGCGAGTTGAAGAAAGGAGCTCAGGGGCACTGTAATTCACAAACCTGCAGAGTTATAAATGACAACTATCGTCCAAAAATATACTGAAGTAAGGCTGCCAAGAGGACTTGAAAGCGGGGCAGAATTGCAGGAAACCGATTTCAGGAGGTAGACTGGAATTGCATTGAAAGCATAGGAAAAGAGGCAGAACGTCCACAATGATGCACTTGGCCAAAAAGGGCGTATGCGTTTTTTCCTGAATATATTCAGGAAAAAACGCATACGCCCTTTTTGGCCAACCAAGCAAGCTTGCAAAGGAAATCTGCACTACAATGAAGTCTCACTTCCCCCCGGTCAAAAGGGCCATCTGAAAAAAGTGTAAAATCCAGAAAGGCAGGACAGGCCATGGAGAACTGGGAGCCTTGTTATGCTGATGGGCGGGATGTAAATTGCCAACAGACACTCGGGAGAAGTGTATGGTGTTTCCTGAAACGTGTAAAAAACAAAGCAACAGAGCCTAGGGCACTTCCACTTATGGTCCTATAGCTTAGGGAAATTAAAATCAAAAAGATACAGCCACCCCAATGTTTGGGACGCCTCTGTTTACAAGAACCTGGTTTACCGTACAAGTTCAATATCACAGAAAGTGAAAAATGGATAAAGAACTTGTGGTACTTACGTACAATGCAGTATCACTCAGCAGTGAAATCTATGTCATCAGGCCCGTAGCAGCACAATGAGTGGATTCAGGTACGATGATTCTAACTGAAATAAGTCACACAGAAAAAGAAACATCATAAGATATCAGTAATACACGGAATGTAAACTTGGCTACACAGGAACTGAATTACAGAACAGAACAGGGTCTCAAATTTAGAAAACCAACTTATGCTTGTTTAAGGGTAAAGGTGAGTTGGGATGCTGCATAAAACCAGAGATTGAAATGAGCACAGATAAAGTTCCTTAAGACAAATATGGAATAGACAAGAGCTACTCCTTGCTCAACGAAATGGACTCAACACCGCATATTAAATGCCTAAGAATGTACCTGACTCTTAAGTATCTTAAAACCTATGGATTGCTATGTCTCCGAAAGAGAATCAAGCATGTGTACAGGGACATAATCGCAGCAGTGATAGGATTGGAGAGGTTCGGTGAGCAAATGAAGACCCTTTGAAGTCATATTGCATGGTACCCATTCCACGGGTTTCAACTATCCAGGTTTAAGGTATTCTTCCTTCAGCTAAAACATGCATGTGGAACCTAGAGTATGATCAACCATGTGAACGGGAGACGTGTTCAAATATGTCTCAGTTTTCGTACCCTGGTACTCGGGTGCAACATTCCAGACGCTTTACTAACACTCTCCCGACTTGGAGAGTCAGTCCCTTTAACCTCCTGTTTGGCCCAGTTTGCAATTTCTGCGGAAGATGAACAGGAATAGCGAGAACCAATGAGAGACTAGCTGGAGGTGTCTGGACGGGCAAATTTAACTCTCATTTCCCACCAGGAAGAGGAAATAACCAAAGGCTCAGCGTGCCGTGCCGGAACCAGATTAGGGCCTGAAGCCATCCTGCGGTGTTGCAGCCAGCTCACAAGAAAGCGAGTTGAAGAAAGGAGCTCAGGGGCACTGTAATTCACAAACCTGCAGAGTTATAAATGACAACTATCGTCCAAAAATATACTGAAGTAAGCTGCCAAGAGGACTTGAAAGCGGGGCAGAATTGCAGGAAACCGATTTCAGGAGGTAGACTGGAATTGCATTGAAAGCATAGGAAAAGAGGCAGAACGTCCACAATGATGCACTTGGCCAAAAAGGGCGTATGCGTTTTTTGCTGAATATATTCAGGAAAAAACGCATACGCCCTTTTTGGCCAACCAAGCAAGCTTGCAAAGGAAATCTGCACTACAATGAAGTCTCACTTCCCCCACCCCCCGGTCAAAAGGGCCATCTGAAAAAAGTGTAAAATCCAGAAAGGCAGGACAGGCCATGGAGAACTGGGAGCCTTGTTATGCTGATGGGCGGGATGTAAATTGCCAACAGACACTCGGGAGAAGTGTATGGTGTTTCCTGAAACATCTAAAAAACAAAGCAACAGAGCCTAGGGCACTTCCACTTATGGTCCTATAGCTTAGGGAAATTAAAATCAAAAAGATACAGCCACCCCAATGTTTGGGACGCCTCTGTTTACAAGAACCTGGTTTACCGTACAAGTTCAATATCACAGAAAGTGAAAAATGGATAAAGAACTTGTGGTACTTACGTACAATGCAGTATCACTCAGCAGTGAAATCTATGTCATCAGGCCCGTAGCAGCACAATGAGTGGATTCAGGTACGATGATTCTAACTGAAATAAGTCACACAGAAAAAGAAACATCATAAGATATCAGTAATACACGGAATGTAAACTTGGCTACACAGGAACTGAATTACAGAACAGAACAGGGTCTCAAATTTAGAAAACCAACTTATGCTTGTTTAAGGGGAAAGGTGAGTTGGGGTGCTGCATAAAACCAGAGATTGAAATGAGCACAGATAAAGTTCCTTAAGCCAAATATGGAATAGACAAGAGCTACTCCTTGCTCAACGAAATGGACTCAACACCGCATATTAAACGCCTAAGAATGTACCTGACTCTTAAGTATCTTAAAACCTATGGATTGCTATGTCTCCGAAAGAGAATCAAGCATGTGTACAGGGACATAAACGCAGCAGTGATAGGATTGGAGAGGTTCGGTGAGCAAATGAAGACCCTTTGAAGTCATATTGCATGGTACCCATTCCACGGGTTTCAACTACCCAGGTTTAAGGTATTCTTCCTTCAGCTAAAACATGCATGTGGAACCTAGAGTATGATCAACCATGTGATCGGGAGACGTGTTCAAATATGTCTCAGTTTTCGTACCCTGGTACTCGGGTGCAACATTCCAGACGCTTTACTAACACTCTCCCGACTTGGAGAGTCAGTCCCTTTAACCTCCTGTTTGGCCCAGTTTGCAATTTCTGCGGAAGATGAACAGGAATAGCGAGAACCAATGAGAGACTAGCTGGAGGTGTCTGGACGGGCAAATTTAACTCTCATTTCCCACCAGGAAGAGGAAATAACCAAAGGCTCAGCGTGCCGTGCCGGAACCAGATTAGGGCCTGAAGCCATCCTGCGGTGTTGCGGCCAGCTCACAAGAAAGCGAGTTGAAGAAAGGAGCTCAGGGGCACTGTAATTCACAAACCTGCAGAGTTATAAATGACAACTATCGTCCAAAAATATACTGAAGTAAGGCTGCCAAGAGGACTTGAAAGCGGGGCAGAATTGCAGGAAACCGATTTCAGGAGGTAGACTGGAATTGCATTGAAAGCATAGGAAAAGAGGCAGAACGTCCACAATGATGCACTTGGCCAAAAAGGGCGTATGCATTTTTTCCTGAATATATTCAGGAAAAAACGCATACGCCCTTTTTGGCCAACCAAGCAAGCTTGCAAAGGAAATCTGCACTACAATGAAGTCTCACTTCCCCCCGGTCAAAAGGGCCATCTGAAAAAAGTGTAAAATCCAGAAAGGCAGGACAGGCCATGGAGAACTGGGAGCCTTGTTATGCTGATGGGCGGGATGTAAATTGCCAACAGACACTCGGGAGAAGTGTATGGTGTTTCCTGAAACATCTAAAAAACAAAGCAACAGAGCCTAGGGCACTTCCACTTATGGTCCTATAGCTTAGGGAAATTAAAATCAAAAAGATACAGCCACCCCAATGTTTGGGACGCCTCTGTTTACAAGAACCTGGTTTACCGTACAAGTTCAATATCACAGAAAGTGAAAAATGGATAAAGAACTTGTGGTACTTACGTACAATGCAGTATCACTCAGCAGTGAAATCTATGTCATCAGGCCCGTAGCAGCACAATGAGTGGATTCAGGTACGATGATTCTAACTGAAATAAGTCACACAGAAAAAGAAACATCATAAGATATCAGTAATACACGGAATGTAAACTTGGCTACACAGGAACTGAATTACAGAACAGAACAGGGTCTCAAATTTAGAAAACCAACTTATGCTTGTTTAAGGGTAAAGGTGAGTTGGGGTGCTGCATAAAACCAGAGATTGAAATGAGCACAGATAAAGTTCCTTAAGCCAAATATGGAATAGACAAGAGCTACTCCTTGCTCAACGAAATGGACTCAACACCGCATATTAAATGCCTAAGAATGTACCTGACTCTTAAGTATCTTAAAACCTATGGATTGCTATGTCTCCGAAAGAGAATCAAGCATGTGTACAGGGACATAATCGCAGCAGTGATAGGATTGGAGAGGTTCGGTGAGCAAATGAAGACCCTTTGAAGTCATATTGCATGGTACCCATTCCACGGGTTTCAACTACCCAGGTTTAAGGTATTCTTCCTTCAGCTAAAACATGCATGTGGAACCTAGAGTATGATCAACCATGTGATCGGGAGACGTGTTCAAATATGTCTCAGTTTTCGTACCCTGGTACTCGGGTGCAACATTCCAGACGCTTTACTAACACTCTCCCGACTTGGAGAGTCAGTCCCTTTAACCTCCTGTTTGGCCCAGTTTGCAATTTCTGCGGAAGATGAACAGGAATAGCGAGAACCAATGAGAGACTAGCTGGAGGTGTCTGGACGGGCAAATTTAACTCTCATTTCCCACCAGGAAGAGGAAATAACCAAAGGCTCAGCGTGCCGTGCCGGAACCAGATTAGGGCCTGAAGCCATCATGCGGTGTTGCGGCCAGCTCACAAGAAAGCGAGTTGAAGAAAGGAGCTCAGGGGCACTGTAATTCACAAACCTGCAGAGTTATAAATGACAACTATCGTCCAAAAATATACTGAAGTAAGGCTGCCAAGAGGACTTGAAAGCGGGGCAGAATTGCAGGAAACCGATTTCAGGAGGTAGACTGGAATTGCATTGAAAGCATAGGAAAAGAGGCAGAACGTCCACAATGATGCACTTGGCCAAAAAGGGCGTATGCGTTTTTTCCTGAATATATTCAGGAAAAAACGCATACGCCCTTTTTGGCCAACCAAGCAAGCTTGCAAAGGAAATCTGCACTACAATGAAGTCTCACTTCCCCCCGGTCAAAAGGGCCATCTGAAAAACGTGTAAAATCCAGAAAGGCAGGACAGGCCATGGAGAACTGGGAGCCTTGTTATGCTGATGGGCGGGATGTACATTGCCAACAGACACTCGGGGGAAGTGTATGGTGTTTCCTGAAACATCTAAAAAACAAAGCAACAGAGCCTAGGGCACTTCCACTTATGGTCTTATAGCTTAGGGAAATTAAAATCAAAAAGATACAGCCACCCCAATGTTTGGGACGCCTCTGTTTACAAGAACCTGGTTTACCGTACAAGTTCAATATCACAGAAAGTGAAAAATGGATAAAGAACTTGTGGTACTTACGTACAATGCAGTATCACTCAGCAGTGAAATCTATGTCATCAGGCCCGTAGCAGCACAATGAGTGGATTCAGGTACGATGATTCTAACTGAAATAAGTCACACAGAAAAAGAAACATCATAAGATATCAGTAATACACGGAATGTAAACTTGGCTACACAGGAACTGAATTACAGAACAGAACAGGGTCTCAAATTTAGAAAACCAACTTATGCTTGTTTAAGGGTAAAGGTGAGTTGGGGTGCTGCATAAAACCAGAGATTGAAATGAGCACAGATAAAGTTCCTTAAGACAAATATGGAATAGACAAGAGCTACTCCTTGCTCAACGAAATGGACTCAACACCGCATATTAAATGCCTAAGAATGTACCTGACTCTTAAGTATCTTAAAACCTATGGATTGCTATGTCTCCGAAAGAGAATCAAGCATGTGTACAGGGACATAATCGCAGCAGTGATAGGATTGGAGAGGTTCGGTGAGCAAATGAAGACCCTTTGAAGTCATCTTGCATGGTACCCATTCCACGGGTTTCAACTACCCAGGTTTAAGGTATTCTTCCTTCAGCTAAAACATGCATGTGGAACCTAGAGTATGATCAACCATGTGATCGGGAGACGTGTTCAAATATGTCTCAGTTTTCGTACCCTGGTACTCGGGTGCAACATTCCAGACGCTTTACTAACACTCTCCCGACTTGGAGAGTCAGTCCCTTTAACCTCCTGTTTGGCCCAGTTTGCAATTTCTGCGGAAGATGAACAGGAATAGCGAGAACCAATGAGAGACTAGCTGGAGGTGTCTGGACGGGCAAATTTAACTCTCATTTCCCACCAGGAAGAGGAAATAACCAAAGGCTCAGCGTGCCGTGCCGGAACCAGATTAGGGCCTGAAGCCATCCTGCGGTGTTGCGGCCAGCTCACAAGAAAGCGAGTTGAAGAAAGGAGCTCAGGGGCACTGTAATTCACAAACCTGCAGAGTTATAAATGACAACTATCGTCCAAAAATATACTGAAGTAAGGCTGCCAAGAGGACTTGAAAGCGGGGCAGAATTGCAGGAAACCGATTTCAGGAGGTAGACTGGAATTGCATTGAAAGCATAGGAAAAGAGGCAGAACGTCCACAATGATGCACTTGGCCAAAAAGGGCGTATGCGTTTTTTCCTGAATATATTCAGGAAAAAACGCATACGCCCTTTTTGGCCAACCAAGCAAGCTTGCAAAGGAAATCTGCACTACAATGAAGTCTCACTTCCCCCCGGTCAAAAGGGCCATCTGAAAAAAGTGTAAAATCCAGAAAGGCAGGACAGGCCATGGAGAACTGGGAGCCTTGTTATGCTGATGGGCGGGATGTAAATTGCCAACAGACACTCGGGAGAAGTGTATGGTGTTTCCTGAAACGTGTAAAAAACAAAGCAACAGAGCCTAGGGCACTTCCACTTATGGTCCTATAGCTTAGGGAAATTAAAATCAAAAAGATACAGCCACCCCAATGTTTGGGACGCCTCTGTTTACAAGAACCTGGTTTACCGTACAAGTTCAATATCACAGAAAGTGAAAAATGGATAAAGAACTTGTGGTACTTACGTACAATGCAGTATCACTCAGCAGTGAAATCTATGTCATCAGGCCCGTAGCAGCACAATGAGTGGATTCAGGTACGATGATTCTAACTGAAATAAGTCACACAGAAAAAGAAACATCATAAGATATCAGTAATACACGGAATGTAAACTTGGCTACACAGGAACTGAATTACAGAACAGAACAGGGTCTCAAATTTAGAAAACCAACTTATGCTTGTTTAAGGGTAAAGGTGAGTTGGGATGCTGCATAAAACCAGAGATTGAAATGAGCACAGATAAAGTTCCTTAAGACAAATATGGAATAGACAAGAGCTACTCCTTGCTCAACGAAATGGACTCAACACCGCATATTAAATGCCTAAGAATGTACCTGACTCTTAAGTATCTTAAAACCTATGGATTGCTATGTCTCCGAAAGAGAATCAAGCATGTGTACAGGGACATAATCGCAGCAGTGATAGGATTGGAGAGGTTCGGTGAGCAAATGAAGACCCTTTGAAGTCATATTGCATGGTACCCATTCCACGGGTTTCAACTATCCAGGTTTAAGGTATTCTTCCTTCAGCTAAAACATGCATGTGGAACCTAGAGTATGATCAACCATGTGAACGGGAGACGTGTTCAAATATGTCTCAGTTTTCGTACCCTGGTACTCGGGTGCAACATTCCAGACGCTTTACTAACACTCTCCCGACTTGGAGAGTCAGTCCCTTTAACCTCCTGTTTGGCCCAGTTTGCAATTTCTGCGGAAGATGAACAGGAATAGCGAGAACCAATGAGAGACTAGCTGGAGGTGTCTGGACGGGCAAATTTAACTCTCATTTCCCACCAGGAAGAGGAAATAACCAAAGGCTCAGCGTGCCGTGCCGGAACCAGATTAGGGCCTGAAGCCATCCTGCGGTGTTGCAGCCAGCTCACAAGAAAGCGAGTTGAAGAAAGGAGCTCAGGGGCACTGTAATTCACAAACCTGCAGAGTTATAAATGACAACTATCGTCCAAAAATATACTGAAGTAAGCTGCCAAGAGGACTTGAAAGCGGGGCAGAATTGCAGGAAACCGATTTCAGGAGGTAGACTGGAATTGCATTGAAAGCATAGGAAAAGAGGCAGAACGTCCACAATGATGCACTTGGCCAAAAAGGGCGTATGCGTTTTTTGCTGAATATATTCAGGAAAAAACGCATACGCCCTTTTTGGCCAACCAAGCAAGCTTGCAAAGGAAATCTGCACTACAATGAAGTCTCACTTCCCCCACCCCCCGGTCAAAAGGGCCATCTGAAAAAAGTGTAAAATCCAGAAAGGCAGGACAGGCCATGGAGAACTGGGAGCCTTGTTATGCTGATGGGCGGGATGTAAATTGCCAACAGACACTCGGGAGAAGTGTATGGTGTTTCCTGAAACATCTAAAAAACAAAGCAACAGAGCCTAGGGCACTTCCACTTATGGTCCTATAGCTTAGGGAAATTAAAATCAAAAAGATACAGCCACCCCAATGTTTGGGACGCCTCTGTTTACAAGAACCTGGTTTACCGTACAAGTTCAATATCACAGAAAGTGAAAAATGGATAAAGAACTTGTGGTACTTACGTACAATGCAGTATCACTCAGCAGTGAAATCTATGTCATCAGGCCCGTAGCAGCACAATGAGTGGATTCAGGTACGATGATTCTAACTGAAATAAGTCACACAGAAAAAGAAACATCATAAGATATCAGTAATACACGGAATGTAAACTTGGCTACACAGGAACTGAATTACAGAACAGAACAGGGTCTCAAATTTAGAAAACCAACTTATGCTTGTTTAAGGGGAAAGGTGAGTTGGGGTGCTGCATAAAACCAGAGATTGAAATGAGCACAGATAAAGTTCCTTAAGCCAAATATGGAATAGACAAGAGCTACTCCTTGCTCAACGAAATGGACTCAACACCGCATATTAAACGCCTAAGAATGTACCTGACTCTTAAGTATCTTAAAACCTATGGATTGCTATGTCTCCGAAAGAGAATCAAGCATGTGTACAGGGACATAAACGCAGCAGTGATAGGATTGGAGAGGTTCGGTGAGCAAATGAAGACCCTTTGAAGTCATATTGCATGGTACCCATTCCACGGGTTTCAACTACCCAGGTTTAAGGTATTCTTCCTTCAGCTAAAACATGCATGTGGAACCTAGAGTATGATCAACCATGTGATCGGGAGACGTGTTCAAATATGTCTCAGTTTTCGTACCCTGGTACTCGGGTGCAACATTCCAGACGCTTTACTAACACTCTCCCGACTTGGAGAGTCAGTCCCTTTAACCTCCTGTTTGGCCCAGTTTGCAATTTCTGCGGAAGATGAACAGGAATAGCGAGAACCAATGAGAGACTAGCTGGAGGTGTCTGGACGGGCAAATTTAACTCTCATTTCCCACCAGGAAGAGGAAATAACCAAAGGCTCAGCGTGCCGTGCCGGAACCAGATTAGGGCCTGAAGCCATCCTGCGGTGTTGCGGCCAGCTCACAAGAAAGCGAGTTGAAGAAAGGAGCTCAGGGGCACTGTAATTCACAAACCTGCAGAGTTATAAATGACAACTATCGTCCAAAAATATACTGAAGTAAGGCTGCCAAGAGGACTTGAAAGCGGGGCAGAATTGCAGGAAACCGATTTCAGGAGGTAGACTGGAATTGCATTGAAAGCATAGGAAAAGAGGCAGAACGTCCACAATGATGCACTTGGCCAAAAAGGGCGTATGCATTTTTTCCTGAATATATTCAGGAAAAAACGCATACGCCCTTTTTGGCCAACCAAGCAAGCTTGCAAAGGAAATCTGCACTACAATGAAGTCTCACTTCCCCCCGGTCAAAAGGGCCATCTGAAAAAAGTGTAAAATCCAGAAAGGCAGGACAGGCCATGGAGAACTGGGAGCCTTGTTATGCTGATGGGCGGGATGTAAATTGCCAACAGACACTCGGGAGAAGTGTATGGTGTTTCCTGAAACATCTAAAAAACAAAGCAACAGAGCCTAGGGCACTTCCACTTATGGTCCTATAGCTTAGGGAAATTAAAATCAAAAAGATACAGCCACCCCAATGTTTGGGACGCCTCTGTTTACAAGAACCTGGTTTACCGTACAAGTTCAATATCACAGAAAGTGAAAAATGGATAAAGAACTTGTGGTACTTACGTACAATGCAGTATCACTCAGCAGTGAAATCTATGTCATCAGGCCCGTAGCAGCACAATGAGTGGATTCAGGTACGATGATTCTAACTGAAATAAGTCACACAGAAAAAGAAACATCATAAGATATCAGTAATACACGGAATGTAAACTTGGCTACACAGGAACTGAATTACAGAACAGAACAGGGTCTCAAATTTAGAAAACCAACTTATGCTTGTTTAAGGGTAAAGGTGAGTTGGGGTGCTGCATAAAACCAGAGATTGAAATGAGCACAGATAAAGTTCCTTAAGCCAAATATGGAATAGACAAGAGCTACTCCTTGCTCAACGAAATGGACTCAACACCGCATATTAAATGCCTAAGAATGTACCTGACTCTTAAGTATCTTAAAACCTATGGATTGCTATGTCTCCGAAAGAGAATCAAGCATGTGTACAGGGACATAATCGCAGCAGTGATAGGATTGGAGAGGTTCGGTGAGCAAATGAAGACCCTTTGAAGTCATATTGCATGGTACCCATTCCACGGGTTTCAACTACCCAGGTTTAAGGTATTCTTCCTTCAGCTAAAACATGCATGTGGAACCTAGAGTATGATCAACCATGTGATCGGGAGACGTGTTCAAATATGTCTCAGTTTTCGTACCCTGGTACTCGGGTGCAACATTCCAGACGCTTTACTAACACTCTCCCGACTTGGAGAGTCAGTCCCTTTAACCTCCTGTTTGGCCCAGTTTGCAATTTCTGCGGAAGATGAACAGGAATAGCGAGAACCAATGAGAGACTAGCTGGAGGTGTCTGGACGGGCAAATTTAACTCTCATTTCCCACCAGGAAGAGGAAATAACCAAAGGCTCAGCGTGCCGTGCCGGAACCAGATTAGGGCCTGAAGCCATCATGCGGTGTTGCGGCCAGCTCACAAGAAAGCGAGTTGAAGAAAGGAGCTCAGGGGCACTGTAATTCACAAACCTGCAGAGTTATAAATGACAACTATCGTCCAAAAATATACTGAAGTAAGGCTGCCAAGAGGACTTGAAAGCGGGGCAGAATTGCAGGAAACCGATTTCAGGAGGTAGACTGGAATTGCATTGAAAGCATAGGAAAAGAGGCAGAACGTCCACAATGATGCACTTGGCCAAAAAGGGCGTATGCGTTTTTTCCTGAATATATTCAGGAAAAAACGCATACGCCCTTTTTGGCCAACCAAGCAAGCTTGCAAAGGAAATCTGCACTACAATGAAGTCTCACTTCCCCCCGGTCAAAAGGGCCATCTGAAAAAAGTGTAAAATCCAGAAAGGCAGGACAGGCCATGGAGAACTGGGAGCCTTGTTATGCTGATGGGCGGGATGTAAATTGCCAACAGACACTCGGGAGAAGTGTATGGTGTTTCCTGAAACATCTAAAAAACAAAGCAACAGAGCCTAGGGCACGTCCACTTATGGTCCTATAGCTTAGGGAAATTAAAATCAAAAAGATACAGCCACCCCAAAGTTTGGGACGCCTCTGTTTACAAGAACCTCGTTTACCGTACAAGTTCAATATCACAGAAAGTGAAAAATGGATAAAGAACTTGTGGTACTTACGTACAATGCAGTATCACTCAGCAGTGAAATCTATGTCATCAGGCCCGTAGCAGCACAATGAGTGGATTCAGGTACGATGATTCTAACTGAAATAAGTCACACAGAAAAAGAAACATCATAAGATATCACTAATACACGGAATGTAAACTTGGCTACACAGGAACTGAATTACAGAACAGAACAGGGTCTCAAATTTAGAAAACCAACTTATGCTTGTTTAAGGGTAAAGGTGAGTTGGGGTGCTGCATAAAACCAGAGATTGAAATGAGCACAGATAAAGTTCCTTAAGCCAAATATGGAATAGACAAGAGCTACTCCTTGCTCAACGAAATGGACTCAACACCGCATATTAAACGCCTAAGAATGTACCTGACTCTTAAGTATCTTAAAACCTATGGATTGCTATGTCTCCGAAAGAGAATCAAGCGTGTGTACAGGGACATAAACGCAGCAGTGATAGGATTGGAGAGGTTCGGTGAGCAAATGAAGACCCTTTGAAGTCATATTGCATGGTACCCATTCCACGGGTTTCAACTACCCAGGTTTAAGGTATTCTTCCTTCAGCTAAAACATGCATGTGGAACCTAGAGTATGATCAACCATGTGATCGGGAGACGTGTTCAAATATGTCTCAGTTTTCGTACCCTGGTACTCGGGTGCAACATTCCAGACGCTTTACTAACACTCTCCCGACTTGGAGAGTCAGTCCCTTTAACCTCCTGTTTGGCCCAGTTTGCAATTTCTGCGGAAGATGAACAGGAATAGCGAGAACCAATGAGAGACTAGCTGGAGGTGTCTGGACGGGCAAATTTAACTCTCATTTCCCACCAGGAAGAGGAAATAACCAAAGGCTCAGCGTGCCGTGCCGGAACCAGATTAGGGCCTGAAGCCATCCTGCGGTGTTGCGGCCAGCTCACAAGAAAGCGAGTTGAAGAAAGGAGCTCAGGGGCACTGTAATTCACAAACCTGCAGAGTTATAAATGACAACTATCGTCCAAAAATATACTGAAGTAAGGCTGCCAAGAGGACTTGAAAGCGGGGCAGAATTGCAGGAAACCGATTTCAGGAGGTAGACTGGAATTGCATTGAAAGCATAGGAAAAGAGGCAGAACGTCCACAATGATGCACTTGGCCAAAAAGGGCGTATGCGTTTTTTCCTGAATATATTCAGGAAAAAACGCATACGCCCTTTTTGGCCAACCAAGCAAGCTTGCAAAGGAAATCTGCACTACAATGAAGTCTCACTTCCCCCCGGTCAAAAGGGCCATCTGAAAAAAGTGTAAAATCCAGAAAGGCAGGACAGGCCATGGAGAACTGGGAGCCTTGTTATGCTGATGGGCGGGATGTAAATTGCCAACAGACACTCGGGAGAAGTGTATGGTGTTTCCTGAAACGTGTAAAAAACAAAGCAACAGAGCCTAGGGCACTTCCACTTATGGTCCTATAGCTTAGGGAAATTAAAATCAAAAAGATACAGCCACCCCAATGTTTGGGACGCCTCTGTTTACAAGAACCTCGTTTACCGTACAAGTTCAATATCACAGAAAGTGAAAAATGGATAAAGAACTTGTGGTACTTACGTACAATGCAGTATCACTCAGCAGTGAAATCTATGTCATCAGGCCCGTAGCAGCACAATGAGTGGATTCAGGTACGATGATTCTAACTGAAATAAGTCACACAGAAAAAGAAACATCATAAGATATCAGTAATACACGGAATGTAAACTTGGCTACACAGGAACTGAATTACAGAACAGAACAGGGTCTCAAATTTAGAAAACCAACTTATGCTTGTTTAAGGGTAAAGGTGAGTTGGGATGCTGCATAAAACCAGAGATTGAAATGAGCACAGATAAAGTTCCTTAAGACAAATATGGAATAGACAAGAGCTACTCCTTGCTCAACGAAATGGACTCAACACCGCATATTAAATGCCTAAGAATGTACCTGACTCTTAAGTATCTTAAAACCTATGGATTGCTATGTCTCCGAAAGAGAATCAAGCATGTGTACAGGGACATAATCGCAGCAGTGATAGGATTGGAGAGGTTCGGTGAGCAAATGAAGACCCTTTGAAGTCATATTGCATGGTACCCATTCCACGGGTTTCAACTATCCAGGTTTAAGGTATTCTTCCTTCAGCTAAAACATGCATGTGGAACCTAGAGTATGATCAACCATGTGAACGGGAGACGTGTTCAAATATGTCTCAGTTTTCGTACCCTGGTACTCGGGTGCAACATTCCAGACGCTTTACTAACACTCTCCCGACTTGGAGAGTCAGTCCCTTTAACCTCCTGTTTGGCCCAGTTTGCAATTTCTGCGGAAGATGAACAGGAATAGCGAGAACCAATGAGAGACTAGCTGGAGGTGTCTGGATGGGCAAATTTAACTCTCATTTCCCACCAGGAAGAGGAAATAACCAAAGGCTCAGCGTGCCGTGCCGGAACCAGATTAGGGCCTGAAGCCATCCTGCGGTGTTGCGGCCAGCTCACAAGAAAGCGAGTTGAAGAAAGGAGCTCAGGGGCACTGTAATTCACAAACCTGCAGAGTTATAAATGACAACTATCGTCCAAAAATATACTGAAGTTAGCTGCCAAGAGGACTTGAAAGCGGGGCAGAATTGCAGGAAACCGATTTCAGGAGGTAGACTGGAATTGCATTGAAAGCATAGGAAAAGAGGCAGAACGTCCACAATGATGCACTTGGCCAAAAAGGGCGTATGCGTTTTTTGCTGAATATATTCAGGAAAAAACGCATACGCCCTTTTTGGCCAACCAAGCAAGCTTGCAAAGGAAATCTGCACTACAATGAAGTCTCACTTCCCCCCGGTCAAAAGGGCCATCTGAAAAAAGTGTAAAATCCAGAAAGGCAGGACAGGCCATGGAGAACTGGGAGCCTTGTTATGCTGATGGGCGGGATGTACATTGCCAACAGACACTCGGGAGAAGTGTATGGTGTTTCCTGAAACATCTAAAAAACAAAGCAACAGAGCCTAGGGCACTTCCACTTATGGTCTTATAGCTTAGGGAAATTAAAATCAAAAAGATACAGCCACCCCAATGTTTGGGACGCCTCTGTTTACAAGAACCTGGTTTACCGTACAAGTTCAATATCACAGAAAGTGAAAAATGGATAAAGAACTTGTGGTAATTACGTACAATGCAGTATCACTCAGCAGTGAAATCTATGTCATCAGGCCCGTAGCAGCACAATGAGTGGATTCAGGTACGATGATTCTAACTGAAATAAGTCACACAGAAAAAGAAACATCATAAGATATCAGTAATACACGGAATGTAAACTTGGCTACACAGGAACTGAATTACAGAACAGAACAGGGTCTCAAATTTAGAAAACCAACTTATGCTTGTTTAAGGGTAAAGGTGAGTTGGGGTGCTGCATAAAACCAGAGATTGAAATGAGCACAGATAAAGTTCCTTAAGCCAAATATGGAATAGACAAGAGCTACTCCTTGCTCAACGAAATGGACTCAACACCCCATATTAAACGCCTAAGAATGTACCTGACTCTTAAGTATCTTAAAACCTATGGATTGCTATGTCTCCGAAAGAGAATCAAGCATGTGTACAGGGACATAAACGCAGCAGTGATAGGATTGGAGAGGTTCGGTGAGCAAATGAAGACCCTTTGAAGTCATATTGCATGGTACCCATTCCACGGGTTTCAACTACCCAGGTTTAAGGTATTCTTCCTTCAGCTAAAACATGCATGTGGAACCTAGAGTATGATCAACCATGTGATCGGGAGACGTGTTCAAATATGTCTCAGTTTTCGTACCCTGGTACTCGGGTGCAACATTCCAGACGCTTTACTAACACTCTCCCCACTTGGAGAGTCAGTCCCTTTAACCTCCTGTTTGGCCCAGTTTGCAATTTCTGCGGAAGATGAACAGGAATAGCGAGAACCAATGAGAGACTAGCTGGAGGTGTCTGGACGGGCAAATTTAACTCTCATTTCCCACCAGGAAGAGGAAATAACCAAAGGCTCAGCGTGCCGTGCCGGAACCAGATTAGGGCCTGAAGCCATCCTGCGGTGTTGCGGCCAGCTCACAAGAAAGCGAGTTGAAGAAAGGAGCTCAGGGGCACTGTAATTCACAAACCTGCAGAGTTATAAATGACAACTATCGTCCAAAAATATACTGAAGTAAGGCTGCCAAGAGGACTTGAAAGCGGGGCAGAATTGCAGGAAACCGATTTCAGGAGGTAGACTGGAATTGCATTGAAAGCATAGGAAAAGAGGCAGAACGTCCACAATGATGCACTTGGCCAAAAAGGGCGTATGCGTTTTTTCCTGAATATATTCAGGACAAAACGCATACACCCTTTTTGGCCAACCAAGCAAGCTTGCAAAGGAAATCTGCACTACAATGAAGTCTCACTTCCCCCCGGTCAAAAGGGCCATCTGAAAAAAGTGTAAAATCCAGAAAGGCAGGACAGGCCATGGAGAACTGGGAGCCTTGTTATGCTGATGGGCGGGATGTAAATTGCCAACAGACACTCGGGAGAAGTGTATGGTGTTTCCTGAAACATCTAAAAAACAAAGCAACAGAGCCTAGGGCACTTCCACTTATGGTCCTATAGCTTAGGGAAATTAAAATCAAAAAGATACAGCCACCCCAATGTTTGGGACGCCTCTGTTTACAAGAACCTCGTTTACCGTACAAGTTCAATATCACAGAAAGTGAAAAATGGATAAAGAACTTGTGGTACTTACGTACAATGCAGTATCACTCAGCAGTGAAATCTATGTCATCAGGCCCGTAGCAGCACAATGAGTGGATTCAGGTACGATGATTCTAACTGAAATAAGTCACACAGAAAAAGAAACATCATAAGATATCAGTAATACACGGAATGTAAACTTGGCTACACAGGAACTGAATTACAGAACAGAACAGGGTCTCAAATTTAGAAAACCAACTTATGCTTGTTTAAGGGTAAAGGTGAGTTGGGGTGCTGCATAAAACCAGAGATTGAAATGAGCACAGATAAAGTTCCTTAAGACAAATATGGAATAGACAAGAGCTACTCCTTGCTCAACGAAATGGACTCAACACCGCATATTAAATGCCTAAGAATGTACCTGACTCTTAAGTATCTTAAAACCTATGGATTGCTATGTCTCCGAAAGAGAATCAAGCATGTGTACAGGGACATAATCGCAGCAGTGATAGGATTGGAGAGGTTCGGTGAGCAAATGAAGACCCTTTGAAGTCATCTTGCATGGTACCCATTCCACGGGTTTCAACTACCCAGGTTTAAGGTATTCTTCCTTCAGCTAAAACATGCATGTGGAACCTAGAGTATGATCAACCATGTGATCGGGAGACGTGTTCAAATATGTCTCAGTTTTCGTACCCTGGTACTCGGGTGCAACATTCCAGACGCTTTACTAACACTCTCCCGACTTGGAGAGTCAGTCCCTTTAACCTCCTGTTTGGCCCAGTTTGCAATTTCTGCGGAAGATGAACAGGAATAGCGAGAACCAATGAGAGACTAGCTGGAGGTGTCTGGACGGGCAAATTTAACTCTCATTTCCCACCAGGAAGAGGAAATAACCAAAGGCTCAGCGTGCCGTGCCGGAACCAGATTAGGGCCTGAAGCCATCCTGCGGTGTTGCGGCCAGCTCACAAGAAAGCGAGTTGAAGAAAGGAGCTCAGGGGCACTGTAATTCACAAACCTGCAGAGTTATAAATGACAACTATCGTCCAAAAATATACTGAAGTAAGGCTGCCAAGAGGACTTGAAAGCGGGGCAGAATTGCAGGAAACCGATTTCAGGAGGTAGACTGGAATTGCATTGAAAGCATAGGAAAAGAGGCAGAACGTCCACAATGATGCACTTGGCCAAAAAGGGCGTATGCGTTTTTTCCTGAATATATTCAGGAAAAAACGCATACGCCCTTTTTGGCCAACCAAGCAAGCTTGCAAAGGAAATCTGCACTACAATGAAGTCTCACTTCCCCCCGGTCAAAAGGGCCATCTGAAAAAAGTGTAAAATCCAGAAAGGCAGGACAGGCCATGGAGAACTGGGAGCCTTGTTATGCTGATGGGCGGGATGTAAATTGCCAACAGACACTCGGGAGAAGTGTATGGTGTTTCCTGAAACATCTAAAAAACAAAGCAACAGAGCCTAGGGCACTTCCACTTATGGTCCTATAGCTTAGGGAAATTAAAATCAAAAAGATACAGCCACCCCAATGTTTGGGACGCCTCTGTTTACAAGAACCTCATTTACCGTACAAGTTCAATATCACAGAAAGTGAAAAATGGATAAAGAACTTGTGGTACTTACGTACAATGCAGTATCACTCAGCAGTGAAATCTATGTCATCAGGCCCGTAGCAGCATAATGAGTGGATTCAGGTACGATGATTCTAACTGAAATAAGTCACACAGAAAAAGAAACATCATAAGATATCAGTAATACACGGAATGTAAACTTGGCTACACAGGAACTGAATTACAGAACAGAACAGGGTCTCAAATTTAGAAAACCAACTTATGCTTGTTTAAGGGTAAAGGTGAGTTGGGGTGCTGCATAAAACCAGAGATTGAAATGAGCACAGATAAAGTTCCTTAAGCCAAATATGGAATAGACAAGAGCTACTCCTTGCTCAACGAAATGGACTCAACACCGCATATTAAACGCCTAAGAATGTACCTGACTCTTAAGTATCTTAAAACCTATGGATTGCTATGTCTCCGAAAGAGAATCAAGCATGTGTACAGGGACATAAACGCAGCAGTGATAGTATTGGAGAGGTTCGGTGAGCAAATGAAGACCCTTTGAAGTCATATTGCATGGTACCCATTCCACGGGTTTCAACTACCCAGGTTTAAGGTATTCTTCCTTCAGCTAAAACATGCATGTGGAACCTAGAGTATGATCAACCATGTGATCGGGAGACGTGTTCAAATATGTCTCAGTTTTCGTACCCTGGTACTCGGGTGCAACATTCCAGACGCTTTACTAACACTCTCCCGACTTGGAGAGTCAGTCCCTTTAACCTCCTGTTTGGCCCAGTTTGCAATTTCTGCGGAAGATGAACAGGAATAGCGAGAACCAATGAGAGACTAGCTGGAGGTGTCTGGACGGGCAAATTTAACTCTCATTTCCCACCAGGAAGAGGAAATAACCAAAGGCTCAGCATGCCGTGCCGGAACCAGATTAGGGCCTGAAGCCATCCTGCGGTGTTGCGGCCAGCTCACAAGAAAACGAGTTGAAGAAAGGAGCTCAGGGGTACTGTAATTCACAAACCTGCAGAGTTATAAATGACAACTATCGTCCAAAAATATACTGAAGTAAGGCTGCCAAGAGGACTTGAAAGCGGGGCAGAATTGCAGGAAACCGATTTCAGGAGGTAGACTGGAATTGCATTGAAAGCATAGGAAAAGAGGCAGAACGTCCACAATGATGCACTTGGCCAAAAAGGGCGTATGCGTTTTTTCCTAGGAAAAAACGCATACGCCCTTTTTGGCCAACCAAGCAAGCTTGCAAAGGAAATCTGCACTACAATGAAGTCTCACTTCCCCCCGGTCAAAAGGGCCATCTGAAAAAAGTGTAAAATCCAGAAAGGCAGGACAGGCCATGGAGAACTGGGAGCCTTGTTATGCTGATGGGCGGGATGTAAATTGCCAACAGACACTCGGGAGAAGTGTATGGTGTTTCCTGAAACATCTAAAAAACAAAGCAACAGAGCCTAGGGCACTTCCACTTATGGTCCTATAGCTTAGGGAAATTAAAATCAAAAAGATACAGCCACCCCAATGTTTGGGACGCCTCTGTTTATAAGAACCTGGTTTACCGTACAAGTTCAATATCACAGAAAGTGAAAAATGGATAAAGAACTTGTGGTACTTACGTACAATGCAGTATCACTCAGCAGTGAAATCTATGTCATCAGGCCCGTAGCAGCACAATGAGTGGATTCAGGTACGATGATTCTAACTGAAATAAGTCACACAGAAAAAGAAACATCATAAGATATCAGTAATACACGGAATGTAAACTTGGCTACACAGGAACTGAATTACAGAACAGAACAGGGTCTCAAATTTAGAAAACCAACTTATGCTTGTTTAAGGGGAAAGGTGAGTTGGGGTGCTGCATAAAACCAGAGATTGAAATGAGCACAGATAAAGTTCCTTAAGCCAAATATGGAATAGACAAGAGCTACTCCTTGCTCAACGAAATGGACTCAACACCGCATATTAAACGCCTAAGAATGTACCTGACTCTTAAGTATCTTAAAACCTATGGATTGCTATGTCTCCGAAAGAGAATCAAGCATGTGTACAGGGACATAAACGCAGCAGTGATAGGATTGGAGAGGTTCGGTGAGCAAATGAAGACCCTTTGAAGTCATATTGCATGGTACCCATTCCACGGGTTTCAACTACCCAGGTTTAAGGTATTCTTCCTTCAGCTAAAACATGCATGTGGAACCTAGAGTATGATCAACCATGTGATCGGGAGACGTGTTCAAATATGTCTCAGTTTTCGTACCCTGGTACTCGGGTGCAACATTCCAGACGCTTTACTAACACTCTCCCAACTTGGAGAGTCAGTCCCTTTAACCTCCTGTTTGGCCCAGTTTGCAATTTCTGCGGAAGATGAACAGGAATAGCGAGAACCAATGAGAGACTAGCTGGAGGTGTCTGGACGGGCAAATTTAACTCTCATTTCCCACCAGGAAGAGGAAATAACCAAAGGCTCAGCGTGCCGTGCCGGAACCAGATTAGGGCCTGAAGCCATCCTACGGTGTTGCGGCCAGCTCACAAGAAAGCGAGTTGAAGAAAGGAGCTCAGGGCACTGTAATTCACAAACCTGCAGAGTTATAAATGACAACTATCGTCCAAAAATATACTGAAGTAAGGCTGCCAAGAGGACTTGAAAGCGGGGCAGAATTGCAGGAAACCGATTTCAGGAGGTAGACTGGAATTGCATCGAAAGCATAGGAAAAGAGGCAGAACGTCCACAATGATGCACTTGGCCAAAAAGGGCGTATGCGTTTTTTCCTGAATATATTCAGGAAAAAACGCATACGCCCTTTTTGGCCAACCAAGCAAGCTTGCAAAGGAAATCTGCACTACAATGAAGTCTCACTTCCCCCCGGTCAAAAGGGCCATCTGAAAAAAGTGTAAAATCCAGAAAGGCAGGACAGGCCATGGAGAACTGGGAGCCTTGTTATGCTGATGGGCGGGATGTAAATTGCCAACAGACACTCGGGAGAAGTGTATGGTGTTTCCTGAAACATCTAAAAAACAAAGCAACAGAGCCTAGGGCACTTCCACTTATGGTCCTATAGCTTAGGGAAATTAAAATAAAAAAGATACAGCCACCTCAATGTTTGGGACGCCTCTGTTTACAAGAACCTCGTTTACCGTACAAGTTCAATATCACAGAAAGTGAAAAATGGATAAAGAACTTGTGGTACTTACGTACAATGCAGTATCACTCAGCAGTGAAATCTATGTCATCAGGCCCGTAGCAGCACAATGAGTGGATTCAGGTACGATGATTCTAACTGAAATAAGTCACACAGAAAAAGAAACATCATAAGATATCAGTAATACACGGAATGTAAACTTGGCTACACAGGAACTGAATTACAGAACAGAACAGGGTCTCAAATTTAGAAAACCAACTTATGCTTGTTTAAGGGGAAAGGTGAGTTGGGGTGCTGCATAAAACCAGAGATTGAAATGAGCACAGATAAAGTTCCTTAAGCCAAATATGGAATAGACAAGAGCTACTCCTTGCTCAACGAAATGGACTCAACACCGCATATTAAACGCCTAAGAGTGTACCTGACTCTTAAGTATCTTAAAACCTATGGATTGCTATGTCTCCGAAAGAGAATCAAGCATGTGTACAGGGACGTAAACGCAGCAGTGATAGGATTGGAGAGGTTCGGTGAGCAAATGAAGACCCTTTGAAGTCATATTGCATGGTACCCATTCCACGGGTTTCAACTACCCAGGTTTAAGGTATTCTTCCTTCAGCTAAAACATGCATGTGGAACCTAGAGTATGATCAACCATGTGATCGGGAGACGTGTTCAAATATGTCTCAGTTTTCGTACCCTGGTACTCGGGTGCAACATTCCAGACGCTTTACTAACACTCTCCCGACTTGGAGAGTCAGTCCCTTTAACCTCCTGTTTGGCCCAGTTTGCAATTTCTGCGGAAGATGAACAGGAATAGCGAGAACCAATGAGAGACTAGCTGGAGGTGTCTGGACGGGCAAATTTAACTCTCATTTCCCACCAGGAAGAGGAAATAACCAAAGGCTCAGCGTGCCGTGCCGGAACCAGATTAGGGCCTGAAGCCATCCTGCGGTGTTGCGGCCAGCTCACAAGAAAGCGAGTTGAAGAAAGGAGCTCAGGGGCACTGTAATTCACAAACCTGCAGAGTTATAAATGACAACTATCGTCCAAAAACATACTGAAGTAAGGCTGCCAAGAGGACTTGAAAGCGGGGCAGAATTGCAGGAAACCGATTTCAGGAGGTAGACTGGAATTGCATCGAAAGCATAGGAAAAGAGGCAGAACGTCCACAATGATGCACTTGGCCAAAAAGGGCGTATGCGTTTTTTCCTGAATATATTCAGGAAAAAACGCATACGCCCTTTTTGGCCAACTAAGCAAGCTTGCAAAGGAAATCTGCACTACAATGAAGTCTCACTTCCCCCCGGTCAAAAGGGCCATCTGAAAAAAGTGTAAAATCCAGAAAGGCAGGACAGGCCATGGAGAACTGGGAGCCTTGTTATGCTGATGGGCGGGATGTAAATTGCCAACAGACACTCGGGAGAAGTGTATGGTGTTTCCTGAAACATCTAAAAAACAAAGCAACAGAGCCTAGGGCACTGCCACTTATGGTCCTATAGCTTAGGGAAATTAAAATAAAAAAGATACAGCCACCCCAATGTTTGGGACGCCTCTGTTTACAAGAACCTCGTTTACCGTACAAGTTCAATATCACAGAAAGTGAAAAATGGATAAAGAACTTGTGGTACTTACGTACAATGCAGTATCACTCAGCAGTGAAATCTATGTCATCAGGCCCGTAGCAGCACAATGAGTGGCTTCAGGTACGATGATTCTAACTGAAATAAGTCACACAGAAAAAGAAACATCATAAGATATCAGTAATACACGGAATGTAAACTTGGCTACACAGGAACTGAATTACAGAACAGAACAGGGTCTCAAATTTAGAAAACCAACTTATGCTTCTTTAAGGGGAAAGGTGAGTTGGGGTGCTGCATAAAACCAGAGATTGAAATGAGCACAGATAAAGTTCCTTAAGCCAAATATGGAATAGACAAGAGCTACTCCTTGCTCAACGAAATGGACTCAACACCGCATATTAAACGCCTAAGAGTGTACCTGACTCTTAAGTATCTTAAAACCTATGGATTGCTATGTCTCCGAAAGAGAATCAAGCATGTGTACAGGGACGTAAACGCAGCAGTGATAGGATTGGAGAGGTTCGGTGAGCAAATGAAGACCCTTTGAAGTCATATTGCATGGTACCCATTCCACGGGTTTCAACTACCCAGGTTTAAGGTATTCTTCCTTCAGCTAAAACATGCATGTGGAACCTAGAGTATGATCAACCATGTGATCGGGAGACGTGTTCAAATATGTCTCAGTTTTCGTACCCTGGTACTCGGGTGCAACATTCCAGACGCTTTACTAACACTCTCCCGACTTGGAGAGTCAGTCCCTTTAACCTCCTGTTTGGCCCAGTTTGCAATTTCTGCGGAAGATGAACAGGAATAGCGAGAACCAATGAGAGACTAGCTGGAGGTGTCTGGACGGGCAAATTTAACTCTCATTTCCCACCAGGAAGAGGAAATAACCAAAGGCTCAGCGTGCCGTGCCGGAACCAGATTAGGGCCTGAAGCCATCCTGCGGTGTTGCGGCCAGCTCACAAGAAAGCGAGTTGAAGAAAGGAGCTCAGGGGCACTGTAATTCACAAACCTGCAGAGTTATAAATGACAACTATCGTCCAAAAATATACTGAAGTAAGGCTGCCAAGAGGACTTGAAAGCGGGGCAGAATTGCAGGAAACCGATTTCAGGAGGTAGACTGGAATTGCATCGAAAGCATAGGAAAAGAGGCAGAACGTCCACAATGATGCACTTGGCCAAAAAGGGCGTATGCGTTTTTTCCTGAATATATTCAGGAAAAAACGCATACGCCCTTTTTGGCCAACCAAGCAAGCTTGCAAAGGAAATCTGCACTACAATGAAGTCTCACTTCCCCCCGGTCAAAAGGGCCATCTGAAAAAAGTGTAAAATCCAGAAAGGCAGGACAGGCCATGGAGAACTGGGAGCCTTGTTATGCTGATGGGCGGGATGTAAATTGCCAACAGACACTCGGGAGAAGTGTATGGTGTTTCCTGAAACATCTAAAAAACAAAGCAACAGAGCCTAGGGCACTGCCACTTATGGTCCTATAGCTTAGGGAAATTAAAATCAAAAAGATACAGCCACCCCAATGTTTGGGACGCCTCTGTTTACAAGAACCTCGTTTACCGTACAAGTTCAATATCACAGAAAGTGAAAAATGGATAAAGAACTTGTGGTACTTACGTACAATGCAGTATCACTCAGCAGTGAAATCTATGTCATCAGGCCCGTAGCAGCACAATGAGTGGATTCAGGTACGATGATTCTAACTGAAATAAGTCACACAGAAAAAGAAACATCATAAGATATCAGTAATACACGGAATGTAAACTTGGCTACACAGGAACTGAATTACAGAACAGAACAGGGTCTCAAATTTAGAAAACCAACTTATGCTTGTTTAAGGGGAAAGGTGAGTTGGGGTGCTGCATAAAACCAGAGATTGAAATGAGCACAGATAAAGTTCCTTAAGCCAAATATGGAATAGACAAGAGCTACTCCTTGCTCAACGAAATGGACTCAACACCGCATATTAAACGCCTAAGAGTGTACCTGACTCTTAAGTATCTTAAAACCTATGGATTGCTATGTCTCCGAAAGAGAATCAAGCATGTGTACAGGGACGTAAACGCAGCAGTGATAGGATTGGAGAGGTTCGGTGAGCAAATGAAGACCCTTTGAAGTCATATTGCATGGTACCCATTCCACGGGTTTCAACTACCCAGGTTTAAGGTATTCTTCCTTCAGCTAAAACATGCATGTGGAACCTAGAGTATGATCAACCATGTGATCGGGAGACGTGTTCAAATATGTCTCAGTTTTCGTACCCTGGTACTCGGGTGCAACATTCCAGACGCTTTACTAACACTCTCCCCACTTGGAGAGTCAGTCCCTTTAACCTCCTGTTTGGCCCAGTTTGCAATTTCTGCGGAAGATGAACAGGAATAGCGAGAACCAATGAGAGACTAGCTGGAGGTGTCTGGACGGGCAAATTTAACTCTCATTTCCCACCAGGAAGAGGAAATAACCAAAGGCTCAGCGTGCCGTGCCGGAACCAGATTAGGGCCTGAAGCCATCCTGCGGTGTTGCGGCCAGCTCACAAGAAAGCGAGTTGAAGAAAGGAGCTCAGGGGCACTGTAATTCACAAACCTGCAGAGTTATAAATGACAACTATCGTCCAAAAATATACTGAAGTAAGGCTGCCAAGAGGACTTGAAAGCGGGGCAGAATTGCAGGAAACCGATTTCAGGAGGTAGACTGGAATTGCATCGAAAGCATAGGAAAAGAGGCAGAACGTCCACAATGATGCACTTGGCCAAAAAGGGCGTATGCGTTTTTTCCTGAATATATTCAGGAAAAAACGCATACGCCCTTTTTGGCCAACCAAGCAAGCTTGCAAAGGAAATCTGCACTACAATGAAGTCTCACTTCCCCCCGGTCAAAAGGGCCATCTGAAAAAAGTGTAAAATCCAGAAAGGCAGGACAGGCCATGGAGAACTGGGAGCCTTGTTATGCTGATGGGCGGGATGTAAATTGCCAACAGACACTCGGGAGAAGTGTATGGTGTTTCCTGAAACATCTAAAAAACAAAGCAACAGAGCCTAGGGCACTGCCACTTATGGTCCTATAGCTTAGGGAAATTAAAATCAAAAAGATACAGCCACCCCAATGTTTGGGACGCCTCTGTTTACAAGAACCTCGTTTACCGTACAAGTTCAATATCACAGAAAGTGAAAAATGGATAAAGAACTTGTGGTACTTACGTACAATGCAGTATCACTCAGCAGTGAAATCTATGTCATCAGGCCCGTAGCAGCACAATGAGTGGATTCAGGTACGATGATTCTAACTGAAATAAGTCACACAGAAAAAGAAACATCATAAGATATCAGTAATACACGGAATGTAAACTTGGCTACACAGGAACTGAATTACAGAACAGAACAGGGTCTCAAATTTAGAAAACCAACTTATGCTTGTTTAAGGGGAAAGGTGAGTTGGGGTGCTGCATAAAACCAGAGATTGAAATGAGCACAGATAAAGTTCCTTAAGCCAAATATGGAATAGACAAGAGCTACTCCTTGCTCAACGAAATGGACTCAACACCGCATATTAAACGCCTAAGAGTGTACCTGACTCTTAAGTATCTTAAAACCTATGGATTGCTATGTCTCCGAAAGAGAATCAAGCATGTGTACAGGGACGTAAACGCAGCAGTGATAGGATTGGAGAGGTTCGGTGAGCAAATGAAGACCCTTTGAAGTCATATTGCATGGTACCCATTCCACGGGTTTCAACTACCCAGGTTTAAGGTATTCTTCCTTCAGCTAAAACATGCATGTGGAACCTAGAGTATGATCAACCATGTGATCGGGAGACGTGTTCAAATATGTCTCAGTTTTCGTACCCTGGTACTCGGGTGCAACATTCCAGACGCTTTACTAACACTCTCCCGACTTGGAGAGTCAGTCCCTTTAACCTCCTGTTTGGCCCAGTTTGCAATTTCTGCGGAAGATGAACAGGAATAGCGAGAACCAATGAGAGACTAGCTGGAGGTGTCTGGACGGGCAAATTTAACTCTCATTTCCCACCAGGAAGAGGAAATAACCAAAGGCTCAGCGTGCCGTGCCGGAACCAGATTAGGGCCTGAAGCCATCCTGCGGTGTTGCGGCCAGCTCACAAGAAAGCGAGTTGAAGAAAGGAGCTCAGGGGCACTGTAATTCACAAACCTGCAGAGTTATAAATGACAACTATCGTCCAAAAATATACTGAAGTAAGGCTGCCAAGAGGACTTGAAAGCGGGGCAGAATTGCAGGAAACCGATTTCAGGAGGTAGACTGGAATTGCATTGAAAGCATAGGAAAAGAGGCAGAACGTCCACAATGATGCACTTGGCCAAAAAGGGCGTATGCGTTTTTTCCTGAATATATTCAGGAAAAAACGCATACGCCCTTTTTGGCCAACCAAGCAAGCTTGCAAAGGAAATCTGCACTACAATGAAGTCTCACTTCCCCCCGGTCAAAAGGGCCATCTGAAAAAAGTGTAAAATCCAGAAAGGCAGGACAGGCCATGGAGAACTGGGAGCCTTGTTATGCTGATGGGCGGGATGTAAATTGCCAACAGACACTCGGGAGAAGTGTATGGTGTTTCCTGAAACATCTAAAAAACAAAGC
This sequence comes from Globicephala melas, assembly GCF_963455315.2. Lineage (NCBI taxonomy): Eukaryota > Metazoa > Chordata > Mammalia > Artiodactyla > Delphinidae > Globicephala > Globicephala melas. The sequence continues at coordinate 186,363 of NW_027207411.1, forward strand.
AACAGAGCCTAGGGCACTGCCACTTATGGTCCTATAGCTTAGGGAAATTAAAATCAAAAAGATACAGCCACCCCAATGTTTGGGACGCCTCTGTTTACAAGAACCTCGTTTACCGTACAAGTTCAATATCACAGAAAGTGAAAAATGGATAAAGAACTTGTGGTACTTACGTACAATGCAGTATCACTCAGCAGTGAAATCTATGTCATCAGGCCCGTAGCAGCACAATGAGTGGATTCAGGTACGATGATTCTAACTGAAATAAGTCACACAGAAAAAGAAACATCATAAGATATCAGTAATACACGGAATGTAAACTTGGCTACACAGGAACTGAATTACAGAACAGAACAGGGTCTCAAATTTAGAAAACCAACTTATGCTTGTTTAAGGGGAAAGGTGAGTTGGGGTGCTGCATAAAACCAGAGATTGAAATGAGCACAGATAAAGTTCCTTAAGCCAAATATGGAATAGACAAGAGCTACTCCTTGCTCAACGAAATGGACTCAACACCGCATATTAAACGCCTAAGAGTGTACCTGACTCTTAAGTATCTTAAAACCTATGGATTGCTATGTCTCCGAAAGAGAATCAAGCATGTGTACAGGGACGTAAACGCAGCAGTGATAGGATTGGAGAGGTTCGGTGAGCAAATGAAGACCCTTTGAAGTCATATTGCATGGTACCCATTCCACGGGTTTCAACTACCCAGGTTTAAGGTATTCTTCCTTCAGCTAAAACATGCATGTGGAACCTAGAGTATGATCAACCATGTGATCGGGAGACGTGTTCAAATATGTCTCAGTTTTCGTACCCTGGTACTCGGGTGCAACATTCCAGACGCTTTACTAACACTCTCCCGACTTGGAGAGTCAGTCCCTTTAACCTCCTGTTTGGCCCAGTTTGCAATTTCTGCGGAAGATGAACAGGAATAGCGAGAACCAATGAGAGACTAGCTGGAGGTGTCTGGACGGGCAAATTTAACTCTCATTTCCCACCAGGAAGAGGAAATAACCAAAGGCTCAGCGTGCCGTGCCGGAACCAGATTAGGGCCTGAAGCCATCCTGCGGTGTTGCGGCCAGCTCACAAGAAAGCGAGTTGAAGAAAGGAGCTCAGGGGCACTGTAATTCACAAACCTGCAGAGTTATAAATGACAACTATCGTCCAAAAATATACTGAAGTAAGGCTGCCAAGAGGACTTGAAAGCGGGGCAGAATTGCAGGAAACCGATTTCAGGAGGTAGACTGGAATTGCATCGAAAGCATAGGAAAAGAGGCAGAACGTCCACAATGATGCACTTGGCCAAAAAGGGCGTATGCGTTTTTTCCTGAATATATTCAGGAAAAAACGCATACGCCCTTTTTGGCCAACCAAGCAAGCTTGCAAAGGAAATCTGCACTACAATGAAGTCTCACTTCCCCCCGGTCAAAAGGGCCATCTGAAAAAAGTGTAAAATCCAGAAAGGCAGGACAGGCCATGGAGAACTGGGAGCCTTGTTATGCTGATGGGCGGGATGTAAATTGCCAACAGACACTCGGGAGAAGTGTATGGTGTTTCCTGAAACATCTAAAAAACAAAGCAACAGAGCCTAGGGCACTGCCACTTATGGTTCTATAGCTTAGGGAAATTAAAATCAAAAAGATACAGCCACCCCAATGTTTGGGACGCCTCTGTTTACAAGAACCTCGTTTACCGTACAAGTTCAATATCACAGAAAGTGAAAAATGGATAAAGAACTTGTGGTACTTACGTACAATGCAGTATCACTCAGCAGTGAAATCTATGTCATCAGGCCCGTAGCAGCACAATGAGTGGATTCAGGTACGATGATTCTAACTGAAATAAGTCACACAGAAAAAGAAACATCATAAGATATCAGTAATACACGGAATGTAAACTTGGCTACACAGGAACTGAATTACAGAACAGAACAGGGTCTCAAATTTAGAAAACCAACTTATGCTTGTTTAAGGGGAAAGGTGAGTTGGGGTGCTGCATAAAACCAGAGATTGAAATGAGCACAGATAAAGTTCCTTAAGCCAAATATGGAATAGACAAGAGCTACTCCTTGCTCAACGAAATGGACTCAACACCGCATATTAAACGCCTAAGAGTGTACCTGACTCTTAAGTATCTTAAAACCTATGGATTGCTATGTCTCCGAAAGAGAATCAAGCATGTGTACAGGGACGTAAACGCAGCAGTGATAGGATTGGAGAGGTTCGGTGAGCAAATGAAGACCCTTTGAAGTCATATTGCATGGTACCCATTCCACGGGTTTCAACTACCCAGGTTTAAGGTATTCTTCCTTCAGCTAAAACATGCATGTGGAACCTAGAGTATGATCAACCATGTGATCGGGAGACGTGTTCAAATATGTCTCAGTTTTCGTACCCTGGTACTCGGGTGCAACATTCCAGACGCTTTACTAACACTCTCCCCACTTGGAGAGTCAGTCCCTTTAACCTCCTGTTTGGCCCAGTTTGCAATTTCTGCGGAAGATGAACAGGAATAGCGAGAACCAATGAGAGACTAGCTGGAGGTGTCTGGACGGGCAAATTTAACTCTCATTTCCCACCAGGAAGAGGAAATAACCAAAGGCTCAGCGTGCCGTGCCGGAACCAGATTAGGGCCTGAAGCCATCCTGCGGTGTTGCGGCCAGCTCACAAGAAAGCGAGTTGAAGAAAGGAGCTCAGGGGCACTGTAATTCACAAACCTGCAGAGTTATAAATGACAACTATCGTCCAAAAATATACTGAAGTAAGGCTGCCAAGAGGACTTGAAAGCGGGGCAGAATTGCAGGAAACCGATTTCAGGAGGTAGACTGGAATTGCATCGAAAGCATAGGAAAAGAGGCAGAACGTCCACAATGATGCACTTGGCCAAAAAGGGCGTATGCGTTTTTTCCTGAATATATTCAGGAAAAAACGCATACGCCCTTTTTGGCCAACCAAGCAAGCTTGCAAAGGAAATCTGCACTACAATGAAGTCTCACTTCCCCCCGGTCAAAAGGGCCATCTGAAAAAAGTGTAAAATCCAGAAAGGCAGGACAGGCCATGGAGAACTGGGAGCCTTGTTATGCTGATGGGCGGGATGTAAATTGCCAACAGACACTCGGGAGAAGTGTATGGTGTTTCCTGAAACATCTAAAAAACAAAGCAACAGAGCCTAGGGCACGTCCACTTATGGTCCTATAGCTTAGGGAAATTAAAATCAAAAAGATACAGCCACCCCAATGTTTGGGACGCCTCTGTTTACAAGAACCTCGTTTACCGTACAAGTTCAATATCACAGAAAGTGAAAAATGGATAAAGAACTTGTGGTACTTACGTACAATGCAGTATCACTCAGCAGTGAAATCTATGTCATCAGGCCCGTAGCAGCACAATGAGTGGATTCAGGTACGATGATTCTAACTGAAATAAGTCACACAGAAAAAGAAACATCATAAGATATCAGTAATACACGGAATGTAAACTTGGCTACACAGGAACTGAATTACAGAACAGAACAGGGTCTCAAATTTAGAAAACCAACTTATGCTTGTTTAAGGGGAAAGGTGAGTTGGGGTGCTGCATAAAACCAGAGATTGAAATGAGCACAGATAAAGTTCCTTAAGCCAAATATGGAATAGACAAGAGCTACTCCTTGCTCAACGAAATGGACTCAACACCGCATATTAAACGCCTAAGAGTGTACCTGACTCTTAAGTATCTTAAAACCTATGGATTGCTATGTCTCCGAAAGAGAATCAAGCATGTGTACAGGGACGTAAACGCAGCAGTGATAGGATTGGAGAGGTTCGGTGAGCAAATGAAGACCCTTTGAAGTCATATTGCATGGTACCCATTCCACGGGTTTCAACTACCCAGGTTTAAGGTATTCTTCCTTCAGCTAAAACATGCATGTGGAACCTAGAGTATGATCAACCATGTGATCGGGAGACGTGTTCAAATATATCTCAGTTTTCGTACCCTGGTACTCGGGTGCAACATTCCAGACGCTTTACTAACACTCTCCCGACTTGGAGAGTCAGTCCCTTTAACCTCCTGTTTGGCCCAGTTTGCAATTTCTGCGGAAGATGAACAGGAATAGCGAGAACCAATGAGAGACTAGCTGGAGGTGTCTGGACGGGCAAATTTAACTCTCATTTCCCACCAGGAAGAGGAAATAACCAAAGGCTCAGCGTGCCGTGCCGGAACCAGATTAGGGCCTGAAGCCATCCTGCGGTGTTGCGGCCAGCTCACAAGAAAGCGAGTTGAAGAAAGGAGCTCAGGGGCACTGTAATTCACAAACCTGCAGAGTTATAAATGACAACTATCGTCCAAAAATATACTGAAGTAAGGCTGCCAAGAGGACTTGAAAGCGGGGCAGAATTGCAGGAAACCGATTTCAGGAGGTCGACTGGAATTGCATCGAAAGCATAGGAAAAGAGGCAGAACGTCCACAATGATGCACTTGGCCAAAAAGGGCGTATGCGTTTTTTCCTGAATATATTCAGGAAAAAACGCATACGCCCTTTTTGGCCAACCAAGCAAGCTTGCAAAGGAAATCTGCACTACAATGAAGTCTCACTTCCCCCCGGTCAAAAGGGCCATCTGAAAAAAGTGTAAAATCCAGAAAGGCAGGACAGGCCATGGAGAACTGGGAGCCTTGTTATGCTGATGGGCGGGATGTAAATTGCCAACAGACACTCGGGAGAAGTGTATGGTGTTTCCTGAAACATCTAAAAAACAAAGCAACAGAGCCTAGGGCACTGCCACTTATGGTCCTATAGCTTAGGGAAATTAAAATCAAAAAGATACAGCCACCCCAATGTTTGGGACGCCTCTGTTTACAAGAACCTCGTTTACCGTACAAGTTCAATATCACAGAAAGTGAAAAATGGATAAAGAACTTGTGGTACTTACGTACAATGCAGTATCACTCAGCAGTGAAATCTATGTCATCAGGCCCGTAGCAGCACAATGAGTGGATTCAGGTACGATGATTCTAACTGAAATAAGTCACACAGAAAAAGAAACATCATAAGATATCAGTAATACACGGAATGTAAACTTGGCTACACAGGAACTGAATTACAGAACAGAACAGGGTCTCAAATTTAGAAAACCAACTTATGCTTGTTTAAGGGGAAAGGTGAGTTGGGGTGCTGCATAAAACCAGAGATTGAAATGAGCACAGATAAAGTTCCTTAAGCCAAATATGGAATAGACAAGAGCTACTCCTTGCTCAACGAAATGGACTCAACACCGCATATTAAACGCCAAAGAGTGTACCTGACTCTTAAGTATCTTAAAACCTATGGATTGCTATGTCTCCGAAAGAGAATCAAGCATGTGTACAGGGACGTAAATGCAGCAGTGATAGGATTGGAGAGGTTCGGTGAGCAAATGAAGACCCTTTGAAGTCATATTGCATGGTACCCATTCCACGGGTTTCAACTACCCAGGTTTAAGGTATTCTTCCTTCAGCTAAAACATGCATGTGGAACCTAGAGTATGATCAACCATGTGATCGGGAGACGTGTTCAAATATGTCTCAGTTTTCGTACACTGGTACTCGGGTGCAACATTCCAGACGCTTTACTAACACTCTCCCGACTTGGAGAGTCAGTCCCTTTAACCTCCTGTTTGGCCCAGTTTGCAATTTCTGCGGAAGATGAACAGGAATAGCGAGAACCAATGAGAGACTAGCTGGAGGTGTCTGGACGGGCAAATTTAACTCTCATTTCCCACCAGGAAGAGGAAATAACCAAAGGCTCAGCGTGCCGTGCCGGAACCAGATTAGGGCCTGAAGCCATCCTGCGGTGTTGCGGCCAGCTCACAAGAAAACGAGTTGAAGAAAGGAGCTCAGGGGCACTGTAATTCACAAACCTGCAGAGTTATAAATGACAACTATCGTCCAAAAATATACTGAAGTAAGGCTGCCAAGAGGACTTGAAAGCGGGGCAGAATTGCAGGAAACCGATTTCAGGAGGTAGACTGGAATTGCATCGAAAGCATAGGAAAAGAGGCAGAACGTCCACAATGATGCACTTGGCCAAAAAGGGCGTATGCGTTTTTTCCTGAATATATTCAGGAAAAAACGCATACGCCCTTTTTGGCCAACCAAGCAAGCTTGCAAAGGAAATCTGCACTACAATGAAGTCTCACTTCCCCCCGGTCAAAAGGGCCATCTGAAAAAAGTGTAAAATCCAGAAAGGCAGGACAGGCCATGGAGAACTGGGAGCCTTGTTATGCTGATGGGTGGGATGTAAATTGCCAACAGACACTCGGGAGAAGTGTATGGTGTTTCCTGAAACATCTAAAAAACAAAGCAACAGAGCCTAGGGCACTGCCACTTATGGTCCTATAGCTTAGGGAAATTAAAATCAAAAAGATACAGCCACCCCAATGTTTGGGACGCCTCTGTTTACAAGAACCTCGTTTACCGTACAAGTTCAATATCACAGAAAGTGAAAAATGGATAAAGAACTTGTGGTACTTACGTACAATGCAGTATCACTCAGCAGTGAAATCTATGTCATCAGGCCCGTAGCAGCACAATGAGTGGATTCAGGTACGATGATTCTAACTGAAATAAGTCACACAGAAAAAGAAACATCATAAGATATCAGTAATACACGGAATGTAAACTTGGCTACACAGGAACTGAATTACAGAACAGAACAGGGTCTCAAATTTAGAAAACCAACTTATGCTTGTTTAAGGGGAAAGGTGAGTTGGGGTGCTGCATAAAACCAGAGATTGAAATGAGCACAGATAAAGTTCCTTAAGCCAAATATGGAATAGACAAGAGCTACTCCTTGCTCAACGAAATGGACTCAACACCGCATATTAAACGCCTAAGAGTGTACCTGACTCTTAAGTATCTTAAAACCTATGGATTGCTATGTCTCCGAAAGAGAATCAAGCATGTGTACAGGGACGTAAACGCAGCAGTGATAGGATTGGAGAGGTTCGGTGAGCAAATGAAGACCCTTTGAAGTCATATTGCATGGTACCCATTCCACGGGTTTCAACTACCCAGGTTTAAGGTATTCTTCCTTCAGCTAAAACATGCATGTGGAACCTAGAGTATGATCAACCATGTGATCGGGAGACGTGTTCAAATATGTCTCAGTTTTCGTACCCTGGTACTCGGGTGCAACATTCCAGACGCTTTACTAACACTCTCCCGACTTGGAGAGTCAGTCCCTTTAACCTCCTGTTTGGCCCAGTTTGCAATTTCTGCGGAAGATGAACAGGAATAGCGAGAACCAATGAGAGACTAGCTGGAGGTGTCTGGACGGGCAAATTTAACTCTCATTTCCCACCAGGAAGAGGAAATAACCAAAGGCTCAGCGTGCCGTGCCGGAACCAGATTAGGGCCTGAAGCCATCCTGCGGTGTTGCGGCCAGCTCACAAGAAAGCGAGTTGAAGAAAGGAGCTCAGGGGCACTGTAATTCACAAACCTGCAGAGTTATAAATGACAACTATCGTCCAAAAATATACTGAAGTAAGGCTGCCAAGAGGACTTGAAAGCGGGGCAGAATTGCAGGAAACCGATTTCAGGAGGTAGACTGGAATTGCATCGAAAGCATAGGAAAAGAGGCAGAACGTCCACAATGATGCACTTGGCCAAAAAGGGCGTATGCGTTTTTTCCTGAATATATTCAGGAAAAAACGCATACGCCCTTTTTGGCCAACCAAGCAAGCTTGCAAAGGAAATCTGCACTACAATGAAGTCTCACTTCCCCCCGGTCAAAAGGGCCATCTGAAAAAAGTGTAAAATCCAGAAAGGCAGGACAGGCCATGGAGAACTGGGAGCCTTGTTATGCTGATGGGCGGGATGTAAATTGCCAACAGACACTCGGGAGAAGTGTATGGTGTTTCCTGAAACATCTAAAAAACAAAGCAACAGAGCCTAGGGCACTGCCACTTATGGTCCTATAGCTTAGGGAAATTAAAATCAAAAAGATACAGCCACCCCAATGTTTGGGACGCCTCTGTTTACAAGAACCTCGTTTACCGTACAAGTTCAATATCACAGAAAGTGAAAAATGGATAAAGAACTTGTGGTACTTACGTACAATGCAGTATCACTCAGCAGTGAAATCTATGTCATCAGGCCCGTAGCAGCACAATGAGTGGATTCAGGTACGATGATTCTAACTGAAATAAGTCACACAGAAAAAGAAACATCATAAGATATCAGTAATACACGGAATGTAAACTTGGCTACACAGGAACTGAATTACAGAACAGAACAGGGTCTCAAATTTAGAAAACCAACTTATGCTTGTTTAAGGGGAAAGGTGAGTTGGGGTGCTGCATAAAACCAGAGATTGAAATGAGCACAGATAAAGTTCCTTAAGCCAAATATGGAATAGACAAGAGCTACTCCTTGCTCAACGAAATGGACTCAACACCGCATATTAAACGCCTAAGAGTGTACCTGACTCTTAAGTATCTTAAAACCTATGGATTGCTATGTCTCCGAAAGAGAATCAAGCATGTGTACAGGGACGTAAACGCAGCAGTGATAGGATTGGAGAGGTTCGGTGAGCAAATGAAGACCCTTTGAAGTCATATTGCATGGTACCCATTCCACGGGTTTCAACTACCCAGGTTTAAGGTATTCTTCCTTCAGCTAAAACATGCATGTGGAACCTAGAGTATGATCAACCATGTGATCGGGAGACGTGTTCAAATATGTCTCAGTTTTCGTACCCTGGTACTCGGGTGCAACATTCCAGACGCTTTACTAACACTCTCCCCACTTGGAGAGTCAGTCCCTTTAACCTCCTGTTTGGCCCAGTTTGCAATTTCTGCGGAAGATGAACAGGAATAGCGAGAACCAATGAGAGACTAGCTGGAGGTGTCTGGACGGGCAAATTTAACTCTCATTTCCCACCAGGAAGAGGAAATAACCAAAGGCTCAGCGTGCCGTGCCGGAACCAGATTAGGGCCTGAAGCCATCCTGCGGTGTTGCGGCCAGCTCACAAGAAAGCGAGTTGAAGAAAGGAGCTCAGGGGCACTGTAATTCACAAACCTGCAGAGTTATAAATGACAACTATCGTCCAAAAATATACTGAAGTAAGGCTGCCAAGAGGACTTGAAAGCGGGGCAGAATTGCAGGAAACCGATTTCAGGAGGTAGACTGGAATTGCATCGAAAGCATAGGAAAAGAGGCAGAACGTCCACAATGATGCACTTGGCCAAAAAGGGCGTATGCGTTTTTTCCTGAATATATTCAGGAAAAAACGCATACGCCCTTTTTGGCCAACCAAGCAAGCTTGCAAAGGAAATCTGCACTACAATGAAGTCTCACTTCCCCCCGGTCAAAAGGGCCATCTGAAAAAAGTGTAAAATCCAGAAAGGCAGGACAGGCCATGGAGAACTGGGAGCCTTGTTATGCTGATGGGCGGGATGTAAATTGCCAACAGACACTCGGGAGAAGTGTATGGTGTTTCCTGAAACATCTAAAAAACAAAGCAACAGAGCCTAGGGCACTGCCACTTATGGTCCTATAGCTTAGGGAAATTAAAATCAAAAAGATACAGCCACCCCAATGTTTGGGACGCCTCTGTTTACAAGAACCTCGTTTACCGTACAAGTTCAATATCACAGAAAGTGAAAAATGGATAAAGAACTTGTGGTACTTACGTACAATGCAGTATCACTCAGCAGTGAAATCTATGTCATCAGGCCCGTAGCAGCACAATGAGTGGATTCAGGTACGATGATTCTAACTGAAATAAGTCACACAGAAAAAGAAACATCATAAGATATCAGTAATACACGGAATGTAAACTTGGCTACACAGGAACTGAATTACAGAACAGAACAGGGTCTCAAATTTAGAAAACCAACTTATGCTTGTTTAAGGGGAAAGGTGAGTTGGGGTGCTGCATAAAACCAGAGATTGAAATGAGCACAGATAAAGTTCCTTAAGCCAAATATGGAATAGACAAGAGCTACTCCTTGCTCAACGAAATGGACTCAACACCGCATATTAAACGCCTAAGAGTGTACCTGACTCTTAAGTATCTTAAAACCTATGGATTGCTATGTCTCCGAAAGAGAATCAAGCATGTGTACAGGGACGTAAACGCAGCAGTGATAGGATTGGAGAGGTTCGGTGAGCAAATGAAGACCCTTTGAAGTCATATTGCATGGTACCCATTCCACGGGTTTCAACTACCCAGGTTTAAGGTATTCTTCCTTCAGCTAAAACATGCATGTGGAACCTAGAGTATGATCAACCATGTGATCGGGAGACGTGTTCAAATATGTCTCAGTTTTCGTACCCTGGTACTCGGGTGCAACATTCCAGACGCTTTACTAACACTCTCCCCACTTGGAGAGTCAGTCCCTTTAACCTCCTGTTTGGCCCAGTTTGCAATTTCTGCGGAAGATGAACAGGAATAGCGAGAACCAATGAGAGACTAGCTGGAGGTGTCTGGACGGGCAAATTTAACTCTCATTTCCCACCAGGAAGAGGAAATAACCAAAGGCTCAGCGTGCCGTGCCGGAACCAGATTAGGGCCTGAAGCCATCCTGCGGTGTTGCGGCCAGCTCACAAGAAAGCGAGTTGAAGAAAGGAGCTCAGGGGCACTGTAATTCACAAACCTGCAGAGTTATAAATGACAACTATCGTCCAAAAATATACTGAAGTAAGGCTGCCAAGAGGACTTGAAAGCGGGGCAGAATTGCAGGAAACCGATTTCAGGAGGTAGACTGGAATTGCATCGAAAGCATAGGAAAAGAGGCAGAACGTCCACAATGATGCACTTGGCCAAAAAGGGCGTATGCGTTTTTTCCTGAATATATTCAGGAAAAAACGCATACGCCCTTTTTGGCCAACCAAGCAAGCTTGCAAAGGAAATCTGCACTACAATGAAGTCTCACTTCCCCCCGGTCAAAAGGGCCATCTGAAAAAAGTGTAAAATCCAGAAAGGCAGGACAGGCCATGGAGAACTGGGAGCCTTGTTATGCTGATGGGCGGGATGTAAATTGCCAACAGACACTCGGGAGAAGTGTATGGTGTTTCCTGAAACATCTAAAAAACAAAGCAACAGAGCCTAGGGCACTGCCACTTATGGTCCTATAGCTTAGGGAAATTAAAATCAAAAAGATACAGCCACCCCAATGTTTGGGACGCCTCTGTTTACAAGAACCTCGTTTACCGTACAAGTTCAATATCACAGAAAGTGAAAAATGGATAAAGAACTTGTGGTACTTACGTACAATGCAGTATCACTCAGCAGTGAAATCTATGTCATCAGGCCCGTAGCAGCACAATGAGTGGATTCAGGTACGATGATTCTAACTGAAATAAGTCACACAGAAAAAGAAACATCATAAGATATCAGTAATACACGGAATGTAAACTTGGCTACACAGGAACTGAATTACAGAACAGAACAGGGTCTCAAATTTAGAAAACCAACTTATGCTTGTTTAAGGGGAAAGGTGAGTTGGGGTGCTGCATAAAACCAGAGATTGAAATGAGCACAGATAAAGTTCCTTAAGCCAAATATGGAATAGACAAGAGCTACTCCTTGCTCAACGAAATGGACTCAACACCGCATATTAAACGCCTAAGAGTGTACCTGACTCTTAAGTATCTTAAAACCTATGGATTGCTATGTCTCCGAAAGAGAATCAAGCATGTGTACAGGGACGTAAACGCAGCAGTGATAGGATTGGAGAGGTTCGGTGAGCAAATGAAGACCCTTTGAAGTCATATTGCATGGTACCCATTCCACGGGTTTCAACTACCCAGGTTTAAGGTATTCTTCCTTCAGCTAAAACATGCATGTGGAACCTAGAGTATGATCAACCATGTGATCGGGAGACGTGTTCAAATATGTCTCAGTTTTCGTACCCTGGTACTCGGGTGCAACATTCCAGACGCTTTACTAACACTCTCCCGACTTGGAGAGTCAGTCCCTTTAACCTCCTGTTTGGCCCAGTTTGCAATTTCTGCGGAAGATGAACAGGAATAGCGAGAACCAATGAGAGACTAGCTGGAGGTGTCTGGACGGGCAAATTTAACTCTCATTTCCCACCAGGAAGAGGAAATAACCAAAGGCTCAGCGTGCCGTGCCGGAACCAGATTAGGGCCTGAAGCCATCCTGCGGTGTTGCGGCCAGCTCACAAGAAAGCGAGTTGAAGAAAGGAGCTCAGGGGCACTGTAATTCACAAACCTGCAGAGTTATAAATGACAACTATCGTCCAAAAATATACTGAAGTAAGGCTGCCAAGAGGACTTGAAAGCGGGGCAGAATTGCAGGAAACCGATTTCAGGAGGTCGACTGGAATTGCATCGAAAGCATAGGAAAAGAGGCAGAACGTCCACAATGATGCACTTGGCCAAAAAGGGCGTATGCGTTTTTTCCTGAATATATTCAGGAAAAAACGCATACGCCCTTTTTGGCCAACCAAGCAAGCTTGCAAAGGAAATCTGCACTACAATGAAGTCTCACTTCCCCCCGGTCAAAAGGGCCATCTGAAAAAAGTGTAAAATCCAGAAAGGCAGGACAGGCCATGGAGAACTGGGAGCCTTGTTATGCTGATGGGCGGGATGTAAATTGCCAACAGACACTCGGGAGAAGTGTATGGTGTTTCCTGAAACATCTAAAAAACAAAGCAACAGAGCCTAGGGCACTGCCACTTATGGTCCTATAGCTTAGGGAAATTAAAATCAAAAAGATACAGCCACCCCAATGTTTGGGACGCCTCTGTTTACAAGAACCTCGTTTACCGTACAAGTTCAATATCACAGAAAGTGAAAAATGGATAAAGAACTTGTGGTACTTACGTACAATGCAGTATCACTCAGCAGTGAAATCTATGTCATCAGGCCCGTAGCAGCACAATGAGTGGATTCAGGTACGATGATTCTAACTGAAATAAGTCACACAGAAAAAGAAACATCATAAGATATCAGTAATACACGGAATGTAAACTTGGCTACACAGGAACTGAATTACAGAACAGAACAGGGTCTCAAATTTAGAAAACCAACTTATGCTTGTTTAAGGGGAAAGGTGAGTTGGGGTGCTGCATAAAACCAGAGATTGAAATGAGCACAGATAAAGTTCCTTAAGCCAAATATGGAATAGACAAGAGCTACTCCTTGCTCAACGAAATGGACTCAACACCGCATATTAAACGCCTAAGAGTGTACCTGACTCTTAAGTATCTTAAAACCTATGGATTGCTATGTCTCCGAAAGAGAATCAAGCATGTGTACAGGGACGTAAACGCAGCAGTGATAGGATTGGAGAGGTTCGGTGAGCAAATGAAGACCCTTTGAAGTCATATTGCATGGTACCCATTCCACGGGTTTCAACTACCCAGGTTTAAGGTATTCTTCCTTCAGCTAAAACATGCATGTGGAACCTAGAGTATGATCAACCATGTGATCGGGAGACGTGTTCAAATATGTCTCAGTTTTCGTACCCTGGTACTCGGGTGCAACATTCCAGACGCTTTACTAACACTCTCCCGACTTGGAGAGTCAGTCCCTTTAACCTCCTGTTTGGCCCAGTTTGCAATTTCTGCGGAAGATGAACAGGAATAGCGAGAACCAATGAGAGACTAGCTGGAGGTGTCTGGACGGGCAAATTTAACTCTCATTTCCCACCAGGAAGAGGAAATAACCAAAGGCTCAGCGTGCCGTGCCGGAACCAGATTAGGGCCTGAAGCCATCCTGCGGTGTTGCGGCCAGCTCACAAGAAAGCGAGTTGAAGAAAGGAGCTCAGGGGCACTGTAATTCACAAACCTGCAGAGTTATAAATGACAACTATCGTCCAAAAATATACTGAAGTAAGGCTGCCAAGAGGACTTGAAAGCGGGGCAGAATTGCAGGAAACCGATTTCAGGAGGTAGACTGGAATTGCATTGAAAGCATAGGAAAAGAGGCAGAACGTCCACAATGATGCACTTGGCCAAAAAGGGCGTATGCGTTTTTTCCTGAATATATTCAGGAAAAAACGCATACGCCCTTTTTGGCCAACCAAGCAAGCTTGCAAAGGAAATCTGCACTACAATGAAGTCTCACTTCCCCCCGGTCAAAAGGGCCATCTGAAAAAAGTGTAAAATCCAGAAAGGCAGGACAGGCCATGGAGAACTGGGAGCCTTGTTATGCTGATGGGCGGGATGTAAATTGCCAACAGACACTCGGGAGAAGTGTATGGTGTTTCCTGAAACATCTAAAAAACAAAGCAACAGAGCCTAGGGCACTGCCACTTATGGTCCTATAGCTTAGGGAAATTAAAATCAAAAAGATACAGCCACCCCAATGTTTGGGACGCCTCTGTTTACAAGAACCTCGTTTACCGTACAAGTTCAATATCACAGAAAGTGAAAAATGGATAAAGAACTTGTGGTACTTACGTACAATGCAGTATCACTCAGCAGTGAAATCTATGTCATCAGGCCCGTAGCAGCACAATGAGTGGATTCAGGTACGATGATTCTAACTGAAATAAGTCACACAGAAAAAGAAACATCATAAGATATCAGTAATACACGGAATGTAAACTTGGCTACACAGGAACTGAATTACAGAACAGAACAGGGTCTCAAATTTAGAAAACCAACTTATGCTTGTTTAAGGGGAAAGGTGAGTTGGGGTGCTGCATAAAACCAGAGATTGAAATGAGCACAGATAAAGTTCCTTAAGCCAAATATGGAATAGACAAGAGCTACTCCTTGCTCAACGAAATGGACTCAACACCGCATATTAAACGCCTAAGAGTGTACCTGACTCTTAAGTATCTTAAAACCTATGGATTGCTATGTCTCCGAAAGAGAATCAAGCATGTGTACAGGGACGTAAACGCAGCAGTGATAGGATTGGAGAGGTTCGGTGAGCAAATGAAGACCCTTTGAAGTCATATTGCATGGTACCCATTCCACGGGTTTCAACTACCCAGGTTTAAGGTATTCTTCCTTCAGCTAAAACATGCATGTGGAACCTAGAGTATGATCAACCATGTGATCGGGAGACGTGTTCAAATATGTCTCAGTTTTCGTACCCTGGTACTCGGGTGCAACATTCCAGACGCTTTACTAACACTCTCCCGACTTGGAGAGTCAGTCCCTTTAACCTCCTGTTTGGCCCAGTTTGCAATTTCTGCGGAAGATGAACAGGAATAGTGAGAACCAATGAGAGACTAGCTGGAGGTGTCTGGACGGGCAAATTTAACTCTCATTTCCCACCAGGAAGAGGAAATAACCAAAGGCTCAGCGTGCCGTGCCGGAACCAGATTAGGGCCTGAAGCCATCCTGCGGTGTTGCGGCCAGCTCACAAGAAAGCGAGTTGAAGAAAGGAGCTCAGGGGCACTGTAATTCACAAACCTGCAGAGTTATAAATGACAACTATCGTCCAAAAATATACTGAAGTAAGGCTGCCAAGAGGACTTGAAAGCGGGGCAGAATTGCAGGAAACCGATTTCAGGAGGTAGACTGGAATTGCATCGAAAGCATAGGAAAAGAGGCAGAACGTCCACAATGATGCACTTGGCCAAAAAGGGCGTATGCGTTTTTTCCTGAATATATTCAGGAAAAAACGCATACGCCCTTTTTGGCCAACCAAGCAAGCTTGCAAAGGAAATCTGCACTACAATGAAGTCTCACTTCCCCCCGGTCAAAAGGGCCATCTGAAAAAAGTGTAAAATCCAGAAAGGCAGGACAGGCCATGGAGAACTGGGAGCCTTGTTATGCTGATGGGCGGGATGTAAATTGCCAACAGACACTCGGGAGAAGTGTATGGTGTTTCCTGAAACATCTAAAAAACAAAGCAACAGAGCCTAGGGCACTGCCACTTATGGTCCTATAGCTTAGGGAAATTAAAATCAAAAAGATACAGCCACCCCAATGTTTGGGACGCCTCTGTTTACAAGAACCTCGTTTACCGTACAAGTTCAATATCACAGAAAGTGAAAAATGGATAAAGAACTTGTGGTACTTACGTACAATGCAGTATCACTCAGCAGTGAAATCTATGTCATCAGGCCCGTAGCAGCACAATGAGTGGATTCAGGTACGATGATTCTAACTGAAATAAGTCACACAGAAAAAGAAACATCATAAGATATCAGTAATACACGGAATGTAAACTTGGCTACACAGGAACTGAATTACAGAACAGAACAGGGTCTCAAATTTAGAAAACCAACTTATGCTTGTTTAAGGGGAAAGGTGAGTTGGGGTGCTGCATAAAACCAGAGATTGAAATGAGCACAGATAAAGTTCCTTAAGCCAAATATGGAATAGACAAGAGCTACTCCTTGCTCAACGAAATGGACTCAACACCGCATATTAAACGCCTAAGAGTGTACCTGACTCTTAAGTATCTTAAAACCTATGGATTGCTATGTCTCCGAAAGAGAATCAAGCATGTGTACAGGGACATAAACGCAGCAGTGATAGGATTGGAGAGGTTCGGTGAGCAAATGAAGACCCTTTGAAGTCATATTGCATGGTACCCATTCCACGGGTTTCAACTACCCAGGTTTAAGGTATTCTTCCTTCAGCTAAAACATGCATGTGGAACCTAGAGTATGATCAACCATGTGATCGGGAGACGTGTTCAAATATGTCTCAGTTTTCGTACCCTGGTACTCGGGTGCAACATTCCAGACGCTTTACTAACACTCTCCCCACTTGGAGAGTCAGTCCCTTTAACCTCCTGTTTGGCCCAGTTTGCAATTTCTGCGGAAGATGAACAGGAATAGCGAGAACCAATGAGAGACTAGCTGGAGGTGTCTGGACGGGCAAATTTAACTCTCATTTCCCACCAGGAAGAGGAAATAACCAAAGGCTCAGCGTGCCGTGCCGGAACCAGATTAGGGCCTGAAGCCATCCTGCGGTGTTGCGGCCAGCTCACAAGAAAGCGAGTTGAAGAAAGGAGCTCAGGGGCACTGTAATTCACAAACCTGCAGAGTTATAAATGACAACTATCGTCCAAAAATATACTGAAGTAAGGCTGCCAAGAGGACTTGAAAGCGGGGCAGAATTGCAGGAAACCGATTTCAGGAGGTAGACTGGAATTGCATCGAAAGCATAGGAAAAGAGGCAGAACGTCCACAATGATGCACTTGGCCAAAAAGGGCGTATGCGTTTTTTCCTGAATATATTCAGGAAAAAACGCATACGCCCTTTTTGGCCAACCAAGCAAGCTTGCAAAGGAAATCTGCACTACAATGAAGTCTCACTTCCCCCCGGTCAAAAGGGCCATCTGAAAAAAGTGTAAAATCCAGAAAGGCAGGACAGGCCATGGAGAACTGGGAGCCTTGTTATGCTGATGGGCGGGATGTAAATTGCCAACAGACACTCGGGAGAAGTGTATGGTGTTTCCTGAAACATCTAAAAAACAAAGCAACAGAGCCTAGGGCACTGCCACTTATGGTCCTATAGCTTAGGGAAATTAAAATCAAAAAGATACAGCCACCCCAATGTTTGGGACGCCTCTGTTTACAAGAACCTCGTTTACCGTACAAGTTCAATATCACAGAAAGTGAAAAATGGATAAAGAACTTGTGGTACTTACGTACAATGCAGTATCACTCAGCAGTGAAATCTATGTCATCAGGCCCGTAGCAGCACAATGAGTGGATTCAGGTACGATGATTCTAACTGAAATAAGTCACACAGAAAAAGAAACATCATAAGATATCAGTAATACACGGAATGTAAACTTGGCTACACAGGAACTGAATTACAGAACAGAACAGGGTCTCAAATTTAGAAAACCAACTTATGCTTGTTTAAGGGGAAAGGTGAGTTGGGGTGCTGCATAAAACCAGAGATTGAAATGAGCACAGATAAAGTTCCTTAAGCCAAATATGGAATAGACAAGAGCTACTCCTTGCTCAACGAAATGGACTCAACACCGCATATTAAACGCCTAAGAGTGTACCTGACTCTTAAGTATCTTAAAACCTATGGATTGCTATGTCTCCGAAAGAGAATCAAGCATGTGTACAGGGACATAAACGCAGCAGTGATAGGATTGGAGAGGTTCGGTGAGCAAATGAAGACCCTTTGAAGTCATATTGCATGGTACCCATTCCACGGGTTTCAACTACCCAGGTTTAAGGTATTCTTCCTTCAGCTAAAACATGCATGTGGAACCTAGAGTATGATCAACCATGTGATCGGGAGACGTGTTCAAATATGTCTCAGTTTTCGTACCCTGGTACTCGGGTGCAACATTCCAGACGCTTTACTAACACTCTCCCGACTTGGAGAGTCAGTCCCTTTAACCTCCTGTTTGGCCCAGTTTGCAATTTCTGCGGAAGATGAACAGGAATAGCGAGAACCAATGAGAGACTAGCTGGAGGTGTCTGGACGGGCAAATTTAACTCTCATTTCCCACCAGGAAGAGGAAATAACCAAAGGCTCAGCGTGCCGTGCCGGAACCAGATTAGGGCCTGAAGCCATCCTGCGGTGTTGCGGCCAGCTCACAAGAAAGCGAGTTGAAGAAAGGAGCTCAGGGGCACTGTAATTCACAAACCTGCAGAGTTATAAATGACAACTATCGTCCAAAAATATACTGAAGTAAGGCTGCCAAGAGGACTTGAAAGCGGGGCAGAATTGCAGGAAACCGATTTCAGGAGGTAGACTGGAATTGCATCGAAAGCATAGGAAAAGAGGCAGAACGTCCACAATGATGCACTTGGCCAAAAAGGGCGTATGCGTTTTTTCCTGAATATATTCAGGAAAAAACGCATACGCCCTTTTTGGCCAACCAAGCAAGCTTGCAAAGGAAATCTGCACTACAATGAAGTCTCACTTCCCCCCGGTCAAAAGGGCCATCTGAAAAAAGTGTAAAATCCAGAAAGGCAGGACAGGCCATGGAGAACTGGGAGCCTTGTTATGCTGATGGGCGGGATGTAAATTGCCAACAGACACTCGGGAGAAGTGTATGGTGTTTCCTGAAACATCTAAAAAACAAAGCAACAGAGCCTAGGGCACTGCCACTTATGGTCCTATAGCTTAGGGAAATTAAAATCAAAAAGATACAGCCACCCCAATGTTTGGGACGCCTCTGTTTACAAGAACCTCGTTTACCGTACAAGTTCAATATCACAGAAAGTGAAAAATGGATAAAGAACTTGTGGTACTTACGTACAATGCAGTATCACTCAGCAGTGAAATCTATGTCATCAGGCCCGTAGCAGCACAATGAGTGGATTCAGGTACGATGATTCTAACTGAAATAAGTCACACAGAAAAAGAAACATCATAAGATATCAGTAATACACGGAATGTAAACTTGGCTACACAGGAACTGAATTACAGAACAGAACAGGGTCTCAAATTTAGAAAACCAACTTATGCTTGTTTAAGGGGAAAGGTGAGTTGGGGTGCTGCATAAAACCAGAGATTGAAATGAGCACAGATAAAGTTCCTTAAGCCAAATATGCAATAGACAAGAGCTACTCCTTGCTCAACGAAATGGACTCAACACCGCATATTAAACGCCTAAGAGTGTACCTGACTCTTAAGTATCTTAAAACCTATGGATTGCTATGTCTCCGAAAGAGAATCAAGCATGTGTACAGGGACGTAAACGCAGCAGTGATAGGATTGGAGAGGTTCGGTGAGCAAATGAAGACCCTTTGAAGTCATATTGCATGGTACCCATTCCACGGGTTTCAACTACCCAGGTTTAAGGTATTCTTCCTTCAGCTAAAACATGCATGTGGAACCTAGAGTATGATCAACCATGTGATCGGGAGACGTGTTCAAATATGTCTCAGTTTTCGTACCCTGGTACTCGGGTGCAACATTCCAGACGCTTTACTAACACTCTCCCGACTTGGAGAGTCAGTCCCTTTAACCTCCTGTTTGGCCCAGTTTGCAATTTCTGCGGAAGATGAACAGGAATAGCGAGAACCAATGAGAGACTAGCTGGAGGTGTCTGGACGGGCAAATTTAACTCTCATTTCCCACCAGGAAGAGGAAATAACCAAAGGCTCAGCGTGCCGTGCCGGAACCAGATTAGGGCCTGAAGCCATCCTGTGGTGTTGCGGCCAGCTCACAAGAAAACGAGTTGAAGAAAGGAGCTCAGGGGCACTGTAATTCACAAACCTGCAGAGTTATAAATGACAACTATCGTCCAAAAATATACTGAAGTAAGGCTGCCAAGAGGACTTGAAAGCGGGGCAGAATTGCAGGAAACCGATTTCAGGAGGTAGACTGGAATTGCATTGAAAGCATAGGAAAAGAGGCAGAACGTCCACAATGATGCACTTGGCCAAAAAGGGCGTATGCGTTTTTTCCTGAATATATTCAGGAAAAAACGCATACGCCCTTTTTGGCCAACCAAGCAAGCTTGCAAAGGAAATCTGCACTACAATGAAGTCTCACTTCCCCCCGGTCAAAAGGGCCATCTGAAAAAAGTGTAAAATCCAGAAAGGCAGGACAGGCCATGGAGAACTGGGAGCCTTGTTATGCTGATGGGCGGGATGTAAATTGCCAACAGACACTCGGGAGAAGTGTATGGTGTTTCCTGAAACATCTAAAAAACAAAGCAACAGAGCCTAGGGCACTTCCACTTATGGTCCTATAGCTTAGGGAAATTAAAATCAAAAAGATACAGCCACCCCAATGTTTGGGACGCCTCTGTTTACAAGAACCTCGTTTACCGTACAAGTTCAATATCACAGAAAGTGAAAAATGGATAAAGAACTTGTGGTACTTACGTACAATGCAGTATCACTCAGCAGTGAAATCTATGTCATCAGGCCCGTAGCAGCACAATGAGTGGATTCAGGTACGATGATTCTAACTGAAATAAGTCACACAGAAAAAGAAACATCATAAGATATCACTAATACACGGAATGTAAACTTGGCTACACAGGAACTGAATTACAGAACAGAACAGGGTCTCAAATTTAGAAAACCAACTTATGCTTGTTTAAGGGGAAAGGTGAGTTGGGGTGCTGCATAAAACCAGAGATTGAAATGAGCACAGATAAAGTTCCTTAAGCCAAATATGGAATAGACAAGAGCTACTCCTTGCTCAACGAAATGGACTCAACACCGCATATTAAACGCCTAAGAATGTACCTGACTCTTAAGTATCTTAAAACCTATGGATTGCTATGTCTCCGAAAGAGAATCAAGCATGTGTACAGGGACGTAAACGCAGCAGTGATAGGATTGGAGAGGTTCGGTGAGCAAATGAAGACCCTTTGAAGTCATATTGCATGGTACCCATTCCACGGGTTTCAACTACCCAGGTTTAAGGTATTCTTCCTTCAGCTAAAACATGCATGTGGAACCTAGAGTATGATCAACCATGTGATCGGGAGACGTGTTCAAATATGTCTCAGTTTTCGTACCCTGGTACTCGGGTGCAACATTCCAGACGCTTTACTAACACTCTCCCGACTTGGAGAGTCAGTCCCTTTAACCTCCTGTTTGGCCCAGTTTGCAATTTCTGCGGAAGATGAACAGGAATAGCGAGAACCAATGAGAGACTAGCTGGAGGTGTCTGGACGGGCAAATTTAACTCTCATTTCCCACCAGGAAGAGGAAATAACCAAAGGCTCAGCGTGCCGTGCCGGAACCAGATTAGGGCCTGAAGCCATCCTGCGGTGTTGCGGCCAGCTCACAAGAAAGCGAGTTGAAGAAAGGAGCTCAGGGGCACTGTAATTCACAAACCTGCAGAGTTATAAATGACAACTATCGTCCAAAAATATACTGAAGTAAGGCTGCCAAGAGGACTTGAAAGCGGGGCAGAATTGCAGGAAACCGATTTCAGGAGGTAGACTGGAATTGCATCGAAAGCATAGGAAAAGAGGCAGAACGTCCACAATGATGCACTTGGCCAAAAAGGGCGTATGCGTTTTTTCCTGAATATATTCAGGAAAAAACGCATACGCCCTTTTTGGCCAACCAAGCAAGCTTGCAAAGGAAATCTGCACTACAATGAAGTCTCACTTCCCCCCGGTCAAAAGGGCCATCTGAAAAAAGTGTAAAATCCAGAAAGGCAGGACAGGCCATGGAGAACTGGGAGCCTTGTTATGCTGATGGGCGGGATGTAAATTGCCAACAGACACTCGGGAGAAGTGTATGGTGTTTCCTGAAACATCTAAAAAACAAAGCAACAGAGCCTAGGGCACTGCCACTTATGGTCCTATAGCTTAGGGAAATTAAAATCAAAAAGATACAGCCACCCCAATGTTTGGGACGCCTCTGTTTACAAGAACCTCGTTTACCGTACAAGTTCAATATCACAGAAAGTGAAAAATGGATAAAGAACTTGTGGTACTTACGTACAATGCAGTATCACTCAGCAGTGAAATCTATGTCATCAGGCCCGTAGCAGCACAATGAGTGGATTCAGGTACGATGATTCTAACTGAAATAAGTCACACAGAAAAAGAAACATCATAAGATATCAGTAATACACGGAATGTAAACTTGGCTACACAGGAACTGAATTACAGAACAGAACAGGGTCTCAAATTTAGAAAACCAACTTATGCTTGTTTAAGGGGAAAGGTGAGTTGGGGTGCTGCATAAAACCAGAGATTGAAATGAGCACAGATAAAGTTCCTTAAGCCAAATATGCAATAGACAAGAGCTACTCCTTGCTCAACGAAATGGACTCAACACCGCATATTAAACGCCTAAGAGTGTACCTGACTCTTAAGTATCTTAAAACCTATGGATTGCTATGTCTCCGAAAGAGAATCAAGCATGTGTACAGGGACGTAAACGCAGCAGTGATAGGATTGGAGAGGTTCGGTGAGCAAATGAAGACCCTTTGAAGTCATATTGCATGGTACCCATTCCACGGGTTTCAACTACCCAGGTTTAAGGTATTCTTCCTTCAGCTAAAACATGCATGTGGAACCTAGAGTATGATCAACCATGTGATCGGGAGACGTGTTCAAATATGTCTCAGTTTTCGTACCCTGGTACTCGGGTGCAACATTCCAGACGCTTTACTAACACTCTCCCGACTTGGAGAGTCAGTCCCTTTAACCTCCTGTTTGGCCCAGTTTGCAATTTCTGCGGAAGATGAACAGGAATAGCGAGAACCAATGAGAGACTAGCTGGAGGTGTCTGGACGGGCAAATTTAACTCTCATTTCCCACCAGGAAGAGGAAATAACCAAAGGCTCAGCGTGCCGTGCCGGAACCAGATTAGGGCCTGAAGCCATCCTGTGGTGTTGCGGCCAGCTCACAAGAAAACGAGTTGAAGAAAGGAGCTCAGGGGCACTGTAATTCACAAACCTGCAGAGTTATAAATGACAACTATCGTCCAAAAATATACTGAAGTAAGGCTGCCAAGAGGACTTGAAAGCGGGGCAGAATTGCAGGAAACCGATTTCAGGAGGTAGACTGGAATTGCATTGAAAGCATAGGAAAAGAGGCAGAACGTCCACAATGATGCACTTGGCCAAAAAGGGCGTATGCGTTTTTTCCTGAATATATTCAGGAAAAAACGCATACGCCCTTTTTGGCCAACCAAGCAAGCTTGCAAAGGAAATCTGCACTACAATGAAGTCTCACTTCCCCCCGGTCAAAAGGGCCATCTGAAAAAAGTGTAAAATCCAGAAAGGCAGGACAGGCCATGGAGAACTGGGAGCCTTGTTATGCTGATGGGCGGGATGTAAATTGCCAACAGACACTCGGGAGAAGTGTATGGTGTTTCCTGAAACATCTAAAAAACAAAGCAACAGAGCCTAGGGCACTTCCACTTATGGTCCTATAGCTTAGGGAAATTAAAATCAAAAAGATACAGCCACCCCAATGTTTGGGACGCCTCTGTTTACAAGAACCTCGTTTACCGTACAAGTTCAATATCACAGAAAGTGAAAAATGGATAAAGAACTTGTGGTACTTACGTACAATGCAGTATCACTCAGCAGTGAAATCTATGTCATCAGGCCCGTAGCAGCACAATGAGTGGATTCAGGTACGATGATTCTAACTGAAATAAGTCACACAGAAAAAGAAACATCATAAGATATCACTAATACACGGAATGTAAACTTGGCTACACAGGAACTGAATTACAGAACAGAACAGGGTCTCAAATTTAGAAAACCAACTTATGCTTGTTTAAGGGGAAAGGTGAGTTGGGGTGCTGCATAAAACCAGAGATTGAAATGAGCACAGATAAAGTTCCTTAAGCCAAATATGGAATAGACAAGAGCTACTCCTTGCTCAACGAAATGGACTCAACACCGCATATTAAACGCCTAAGAATGTACCTGACTCTTAAGTATCTTAAAACCTATGGATTGCTATGTCTCCGAAAGAGAATCAAGCATGTGTACAGGGACGTAAACGCAGCAGTGATAGGATTGGAGAGGTTCGGTGAGCAAATGAAGACCCTTTGAAGTCATATTGCATGGTACCCATTCCACGGGTTTCAACTACCCAGGTTTAAGGTATTCTTCCTTCAGCTAAAACATGCATGTGGAACCTAGAGTATGATCAACCATGTGATCGGGAGACGTGTTCAAATATGTCTCAGTTTTCGTACCCTGGTACAAGGGTGCAACATTCCAGACGCTTTACTAACACTCTCCCGACTTGGAGAGTCAGTCCCTTTAACCTCCTGTTTGGCCCAGTTTGCAATTTCTGCGGAAGATGAACAGGAATAGCGAGAACCAATGAGAGACTAGCTGGAGGTGTCTGGACGGGCAAATTTAACTCTCATTTCCCACCAGGAAGAGGAAATAACCAAAGGCTCAGCGTGCCGTGCCCGAACCAGATTAGGGCCTGAAGCCATCCTGTGGTGTTGCGGCCAGCTCACAAGAAAACGAGTTGAAGAAAGGAGCTCAGGGGCACTGTAATTCACAAACCTGCAGAGTTATAAATGACAACTATCGTCCAAAAATATACTGAAGTAAGGCTGCCAAGAGGACTTGAAAGCGGGGCAGAATTGCAGGAAACCGATTTCAGGAGGTAGACAGGAATTGCATTGAAAGCATAGGAAAAGAGGCAGAACGTCCACAATGATGCACTTGGCCAAAAAGGGCGTATGCGTTTTTTCCTGAATATATTCAGGAAAAAACGCATACGCACTTTTTGGCCAACCAAGCAAGCTTGCAAAGGAAATCTGCACTACAATGAAGTCTCACTTCCCCCCGGTCAAAAGGGCCATCTGAAAAAAGTGTAAAATCCAGAAAGGCAGGACAGGCCATGGAGAACTGGGAGCCTTGTTATGCTGATGGGCGGGATGTAAATTGCCAACAGACACTCGGGAGAAGTGTATGGTGTTTCCTGAAACATCTAAAAAACAAAGCAACAGAGCCTAGGGCACTTCCACTTATGGTCCTATAGCTTAGGGAAATTAAAATCAAAAAGATACAGCCACCCCAATGTTTGGGACGCCTCTGTTTACAAGAACCTCGTTTACCGTACAAGTTCAATATCACAGAAAGTGAAAAATGGATAAAGAACTTGTGGTACTTACGTACAATGCAGTATCACTCAGCAGTGAAATCTATGTCATCAGGCCCGTAGCAGCACAATGAGTGAATTCAGGTACGATGATTCTAACTGAAATAAGTCACACAGAAAAAGAAACATCATAAGATATCAGTAATACACGGAATGTAAACTTGGCTACACAGGAACTGAATTACAGAACAGAACAGGGTCTCAAATTTAGAAAACCAACTTATGCTTGTTTAAGGGGAAAGGTGAGTTGGGGTGCTGCATAAAACCAGAGATTGAAATGAGCACAGATAAAGTTCCTTAAGCCAAATATGGAATAGACAAGAGCTACTCCTTGCTCAACGAAATGGACTCAACACCGCATATTAAACGCCTAAGAATGTACCTGACTCTTAAGTATCTTAAAACCTATGGAATGCTATGTCTCCGAAAGAGAATCAAGCATGTGTACAGGGACGTAAACGCAGCAGTGATAGGATTGGAGAGGTTCGGTGAGCAAATGAAGACCCTTTGAAGTCATATTGCATGGTACCCATTCCACGGGTTTCAACTACCCAGGTTTAAGGTATTCTTCCTTCAGCTAAAACATGCATGTGGAACCTAGAGTATGATCAACCATGTGATCGGGAGACGTGTTCAAATATGTCTCAGTTTTCGTACCCTGGTACTCGGGTGCAACATTCCAGACGCTTTACTAACACTCTCCCGACTTGGAGAGTCAGTCCCTTTAACCTCCTGTTTGGCCCAGTTTGCAATTTCTGCGGAAGATGAACAGGAATAGCGAGAACCAATGAGAGACTAGCTGGAGGTGTCTGGACGGGCAAATTTAACTCTCATTTCCCACCAGGAAGAGGAAATAACCAAAGGCTCAGCGTGCCGTGCCGGAACCAGATTAGGGCCTGAAGCCATCCTGCGGTGTTGCGGCCAGCTCACAAGAAAGCGAGTTGAAGAAAGGAGCTCAGGGGCACTGTAATTCACAAACCTGCAGAGTTATAAATGACAACTATCGTCCAAAAATATACTGAAGTAAGGCTGCCAAGAGGACTTGAAAGCGGGGCAGAATTGCAGGAAACCGATTTCAGGAGGTAGACTGGAATTGCATTGAAAGCATAGGAAAAGAGGCAGAACGTCCACAATGATGCACTTGGCCAAAAAGGGCGTATGCGTTTTTTCCTGAATATATTCAGGAAAAAACGCATACGCCCTTTTTGGCCAACCAAGCAAGCTTGCAAAGGAAATCTGCACTACAATGAAGTCTCACTTCCCCCCGGTCAAAAGGGCCATCTGAAAAAAGTGTAAAATCCAGAAAGGCAGGACAGGCCATGGAGAACTGGGAGCCTTGTTATGCTGATGGGCGGGATGTAAATTGCCAACAGACACTCGGGAGAAGTGTATGGTGTTTCCTGAAACATCTAAAAAACAAAGCAACAGAGCCTAGGGCACTTCCACTTATGGTCCTATAGCTTAGGGAAATTAAAATCAAAAAGATACAGCCACCCCAATGTTTGGGACGCCTCTGTTTACAAGAACCTCGTTTACCGTACAAGTTCAATATCACAGAAAGTGAAAAATGGATAAAGAACTTGTGGTACTTACGTACAATGCAGTATCACTCAGCAGTGAAATCTATGTCATCAGGCCCGTAGCAGCACAATGAGTGGATTCAGGTACGATGATTCTAACTGAAATAAGTCACACAGAAAAAGAAACATCATAAGATATCAGTAATACACGGAATGTAAACTTGGCTACACAGGAACTGAATTACAGAACAGAACAGGGTCTCAAATTTAGAAAACCAACTTATGCTTGTTTAAGGGGAAAGGTGAGTTGGGGTGCTGCATAAAACCAGAGATTGAAATGAGCACAGATAAAATTCCTTAAGCCAAATATGGAATAGACAAGAGCTACTCCTTGCTCAACGAAATGGACTCAACACCGCATATTAAACGCCTAAGAGTGTACCTGACTCTTAAGTATCTTAAAACCTATGGATTGCTATGTCTCCGAAAGAGAATCAAGCATGTGTACAGGGACATAAACGCAGCAGTGATAGGATTGGAGAGGTTCGGTGAGCAAATGAAGACCCTTTGAAGTCATATTGCATGGTACCCATTCCACGGGTTTCAACTACCCAGGTTTAAGGTATTCTTCCTTCAGCTAAAACATGCATGTGGAACCTAGAGTATGATCAACCATGTGATCGGGAGACGTGTTCAAATATGTCTCAGTTTTCGTACCCTGGTACTCGGGTGCAACATTCCAGACGCTTTACTAACACTCTCCCGACTTGGAGAGTCAGTCCCTTTAACCTCCTGTTTGGCCCAGTTTGCAATTTCTGCGGAAGATGAACAGGAATAGCGAGAACCAATGAGAGACTAGCTGGAGGTGTGTGGACGGGCAAATTTAACTCTCATTTCCCACCAGGAAGAGGAAATAACCAAAGGCTCAGCGTGCCGTGCCGGAACCAGATTAGGGCCTGAAGCCATCCTGCGGTGTTGCGGCCAGCTCACAAGAAAACGAGTTGAAGAAAGGAGCTCAGGGGCACTGTAATTCACAAACCTGCAGAGTTATAAATGACAACTATCGTCCAAAAATATACTGAAGTAAGGCTGCCAAGAGGACTTGAAAGCGGGGCAGAATTGCAGGAAACCGATTTCAGGAGGTAGACTGGAATTGCATCGAAAGCATAGGAAAAGAGGCAGAACGTCCACAATGATGCACTTGGCCAAAAAGGGCGTATGCGTTTTTTCCTGAATATATTCAGGAAAAAACGCATACGCCCTTTTTAGCCAACCAAGCAAGCTTGCAAAGGAAATCTGCACTACAATGAAGTCTCACTTCCCCCCGGTCAAAAGGGCCATCTGAAAAAAGTGTAAAATCCAGAAAGGCAGGACAGGCCATGGAGAACTGGGAGCCTTGTTATGCTGATGGGCGGGATGTAAATTGCCAACAGACACTCGGGAGAAGTGTATGGTGTTTCCTGAAACATCTAAAAAACAAAGCAACAGAGCCTAGGGCACTTCCACTTATGGTCCTATAGCTTAGGGAAATTAAAATCAAAAAGATACAGCCACCCCAATGTTTGGGACGCCTCTGTTTACAAGAACCTCGTTTACCGTACAAGTTCAATATCACAGAAAGTGAAAAATGGATAAAGAACTTGTGGTACTTACGTACAATGCAGTATCACTCAGCAGTGAAATCTATGTCATCAGGCCCGTAGCAGCACAATGAGTGGATTCAGGTACGATGATTCTAACTGAAATAAGTCACACAGAAAAAGAAACATCATAAGATATCAGTAATACACGGAATGTAAACTTGGCTACACAGGAACTGAATTACAGAACAGAACAGGGTCTCAAATTTAGAAAACCAACTTATGCTTGTTTAAGGGGAAAGGTGAGTTGGGGTGCTGCATAAAACCAGAGATTGAAATGAGCACAGATAAAGTTCCTTAAGCCAAATATGGAATAGACAAGAGCTACTCCTTGCTCAACGAAATGGACTCAACACCGCATATTAAACGCCTAAGAGTGTACCTGACTCTTAAGTATCTTAAAACCTATGGATTGCTATGTCTCCGAAAGAGAATCAAGCATGTGTACAGGGACATAAACGCAGCAGTGATAGGATTGGAGAGGTTCGGTGAGCAAATGAAGACCCTTTGAAGTCATATTGCATGGTACCCATTCCACGGGTTTCAACTACCCAGGTTTAAGGTATTCTTCCTTCAGCTAAAACATGCATGTGGAACCTAGAGTATGATCAACCATGTGATCGGGAGACGTGTTCAAATATGTCTCAGTTTTCGTACCCTGGTACTCGGGTGCAACATTCCAGACGCTTTACTAACACTCTCCCGACTTGGAGAGTCAGTCCCTTTAACCTCCTGTTTGGCCCAGTTTGCAATTTCTGCGGAAGATGAACAGGAATAGCGAGAACCAATGAGAGACTAGCTGGAGGTGTGTGGACGGGCAAATTTAACTCTCATTTCCCACCAGGAAGAGGAAATAACCAAAGGCTCAGCGTGCCGTGCCGGAACCAGATTAGGGCCTGAAGCCATCCTGCGGTGTTGCGGCCAGCTCACAAGAAAACGAGTTGAAGAAAGGAGCTCAGGGGCACTGTAATTCACAAACCTGCAGAGTTATAAATGACAACTATCGTCCAAAAATATACTGAAGTAAGGCTGCCAAGAGGACTTGAAAGCGGGGCAGAATTGCAGGAAACCGATTTCAGGAGGTAGACTGGAATTGCATTGAAAGCATAGGAAAAGAGGCAGAACGTCCACAATGATGCACTTGGCCAAAAAGGGCGTATGCGTTTTTTCCTGAATATATTCAGGAAAAAACGCATACGCCCTTTTTGGCCAACCAAGCAAGCTTGCAAAGGAAATCTGCACTACAATGAAGTCTCACTTCCCCCCGGTCAAAAGGGCCATCTGAAAAAAGTGTAAAATCCAGAAAGGCAGGACAGGCCATGGAGAACTGGGAGCCTTGTTATGCTGATGGGCGGGATGTAAACTGCCAACAGACACTCGGGAGAAGTGTATGGTGTTTCCTGAAACATCTAAAAAACAAAGCAACAGAGCCTAGGGCACTTCCACTTATGGTCCTATAGCTTAGGGAAATTAAAATCAAAAAGATACAGCCACCCCAATGTTTGGGACGCCTCTGTTTACAAGAACCTCGTTTACCGTACAAGTTCAATATCACAGAAAGTGAAAAATGGATAAAGAACTTGTGGTACTTACGTACAATGCAGTATCACTCAGCAGTGAAATCTATGTCATCAGGCCCGTAGCAGCACAATGAGTGGATTCAGGTACGATGATTCTAACTGAAATAAGTCACACAGAAAAAGAAACATCATAAGATATCAGTAATACACGGAATGTAAACTTGGCTACACAGGAACTGAATTACAGAACAGAACAGGGTCTCAAATTTAGAAAACCAACTTATGCTTGTTTAAGGGGAAAGGTGAGTTGGGGTGCTGCATAAAACCAGAGATTGAAATGAGCACAGATAAAGTTCCTTAAGCCAAATATGGAATAGACAAGAGCTACTCCTTGCTCAACGAAATGGACTCAACACCGCATATTAAACGCCTAAGAATGTACCTGACTCTTAAGTATCTTAAAACCTATGGATTGCTATGTCTCCGAAAGAGAATCAAGCATGTGTACAGGGACATAAACGCAGCAGTGATAGGATTGGAGAGGTTCGGTGAGCAAATGAAGACCCTTTGAAGTCATATTGCATGGTACCCATTCCACGGGTTTCAACTACCCAGGTTTAAGGTATTCTTCCTTCAGCTAAAACATGCATGTGGAACCTAGAGTATGATCAACCATGTGATCGGGAGACGTGTTCAAATATGTCTCAGTTTTCGTACCCTGGTACTCGGGTGCAACATTTCAGACGCTTTACTAACACTCTCCCGACTTGGAGAGTCAGTCCCTTTAACCTCCTGTTTGGCCCAGTTTGCAATTTCTGCGGAAGATGAACAGGAATAGCGAGAACCAATGAGAGACTAGCTGGAGGTGTCTGGACGGGCAAATTTAACTCTCATTTCCCACCAGGAAGAGGAAATAACCAAAGGCTCAGCGTGCCGTGCCGGAACCAGATTAGGGCCTGAAGCCATCCTGCGGTGTTGCGGCCAGCTCACAAGACAGCGAGTTGAAGAAAGGAGCTCAGGGGCACTGTAATTCACAAACCTGCAGAGTTATAAATGACAACTATCGTCCAAAAATATACTGAAGTAAGGCTGCCAAGAGGACTTGAAAGCGGGGCAGAATTGCAGGAAACCGATTTCAGGAGGTAGACTGGAATTGCATCGAAAGCATAGGAAAAGAGGCAGAACGTCCACAATGATGCACTTGGCCAAAAAGGGCGTATGCGTTTTTTCCTGAATATATTCAGGAAAAAACGCATACGCCCTTTTTGGCCAACCAAGCAAGCTTGCAAAGGAAATCTGCACTACAATGAAGTCTCACTTCCCCCCGGTCAAAAGGGCCATCTGAAAAAAGTGTAAAATCCAGAAAGGCAGGACAGGCCATGGAGAACTGGGAGCCTTGTTATGCTGATGGGCGAGATGTAAATTGCCAACAGACACTCGGCAGAAGTGTATGGTGTTTCCTGACACATCTAAAAAACAAAGCAACAGAGCCTAGGGCACTTCCACTTATGGTCCTATAGCTTAGGGAAATTAAAATCAAAAAGACACAGCCACCCCAAAGTTTGGGACGCCTCTGTTTACAAGAACCTCGTTTACCGTACAAGTTCAATATCACAGAATGTGAAAAATGGATAAAGAACTTGTGGTACTTACGTACAATGCAGTATCACTCAGCAATGAAATCTATGTCATCAGGCCCGTAGCAGCATAATGAGTGGATTCAGGTATGATGATTCTAACTGAAATAAGTCACACAGAAAAAGAAACATCATAAGATATCACTAATACACGGAATGTAAACTTGGCTACACAGGAACTGAATTCCAAAACAGAACAGGGTCTCAAATTTAGAAAACCAACTTATGCTTGCTTAAGGGGAAAGGTGAGTTGGGGTGCTGCATAAAACCAGAGATTGAAATGAGCACAGATAACGTTCTATAAGGCAAATATGGAATAGACAAGAGCTACTCCTTGCTCACGAAATGGACTCAACACCCCATATTCAACGCCTAGGAATATACCTGCCTAGTAAGAATCATAAAAGCAATGGATTTATATATCTCTGTAAGAGAATCAAGAGTGTGTACAGCGGCATTAAAGCAGTGAAAATCAGCTAAATCCCATATTAAAAATAAATTTCTTAAACAAAACACAATGACAGTGAAATAGAGAGCAATACTTAAGTAATTCATTCAAGGCTTCTGATGCAACCTGCATTTACCATATCTACACCCAGAGCTGGGTGACACATAAGGCTGGACACTTGGGGCTCATAAGATTGGTGAGGTTCGGTGAGCAAATGCAGACCCTTTGAAGTCATATTGCATGGTACCCATTCCATGGGTCTCAACTCTCCAGGTTTAAGAGATTCTTCCTTCAGCTAAAACATGCATGTGGAACCCAGAGTATGATCCACCGTGTGATCGAGAAACGTGTTCAAATGTGTCTCACTTTTCGTTCCCTGGTACTCGGGTGCAACATTCCAGACGCTTTACTAACACTCTCCCAACTTGGAGAGTCAGTCCCTTTAACCTCCTGTTTGGCCCAGTTTGCAATTTCTGCGGAAGATGAACAGGAATAGCGAGAACCAATGAGAGACTAGCTGGAGGTGTCTGGACGGGCAAATTTAACTCTCATTTCCCACAGGGAAGAGGAATAAACCAAAGGCTCAGCATGCCGTGCCGGAACCAGATTAGGGCCTGAAGCAATCCTGCGGTGTTGTGGCCAGCTCAAAAGAAAGCGAGTTGAAGAAAGGAGCTCAGGGGCACTGTAATTCACAAACCTGCAGATTTATAAATGACAGCTATTGTCCGAAAATATACTGAAGTAGGGCTGCCAAGAGGACTTGAATGCGGGGCAGAATTGCAGGAAACCGATTTCAGGAGGAATCGGAATTGGATTGCATTTAAAACACAGGAAAAGAGGAAGAATGCCGACAATGATGCACTTGGCCAAAAAGGGCGTATGTGTTTTTTCCTGAATATATTCAGGAAAAAACTCATACGCCCTTTTTGGCCAACCAAGCAAGCTTGCAAAGGAAATCTGCACTACAATGAAGTCTCACTTCCCCCCGGTCAAAAGGGCCATCTGAAAAAAGTGTAAAATCCAGAAAGGCAGAACAGGTCACGGAGAACTGGGAGCCTTGTTATGCTGATGGGCGGGATGTAAATTCCCAACAGCAGCTCTGTAGAAGTGTATGGTGTTTCCTGAAACATCTAAAAAACAAAGCAACAGAGCCTAGGGCACTTCCACTTATGGTCCTATAGCTTAGGGAAATTAAAATCAAAAAGACACAGCCACCCCAAAATTTGGGACGGCTCTTTTTACAGGAATCTCTTCTGCGGCACAAGTTAAATATCCCAGAGAGCAAATAATGGATAAAGAAGTTGCGGTACTTATGTACAACAGAATACCACTCAGCAATGTAATCTATGTCACCAGGCCCGTACCAGCATAATGAGTGGATTGAGGCACGATGATTCTAAGTGAAATAAGTCACACAGAAAAAGAAACATCATAAGGTATCACTAATACACGGAATGTGAACTTGGCTACACATGAACTGAATTACAAAACAGAACAGGGTCTCAAATTTAGAAAACCAACTTATGCTTGCTTAAGGGGGAAGGTGAGTTGGGGTGCTGCATAAAAGCAGAGTTTGAAATTAGCACAGATACCGTTCCATAAGCCAAATATGTAATAGACAAGACCTACCCCTTGCTCAACGAAATGGATTCAACAATGAGGTATCACCTCACACCTGGTAGAATAGGCATCATAGAAAATCTACAAACAAAAAATGCTGGAAAGGGTGTGGAGAAAAGGAACCCTCTTCCACTATTGTTGGGAATATAAATTGATACAGTCATTATGGAGAACAATATGGAATTTCTTAAGAAACTAACAATAGAATTACCATATGATACAGCAATCCCAGTACTGGACATATACCCAGACAAAACCATAAATCAAAAAGAGTCATTCACCGCAATGTTCATTGCATCACTATTTACAATATCGAGGTAATGGAAGCAACCTAAATGCCCACAGACAGACGAATGCATAAAGCTGTGGTACATATATAAAATGGAATATTACTAAGCCATGAAAAGGAATGAAATTGGGTCATTTGTAGAGACGTCGATGGATCTAGAGACTGTCATACAGAGTGAAGTAAGTCAGAAAGAGAAAAACAAATCTGGTATATTCATGCATATATGTGGAACCTAGAAAAACTGTACAGATTAACCATTTTGCAAGGCATAAATAGAGCAACAGATGTAGACAACAAACGTATGGACAACAAGGGGGGAAAGCTGTTGGGGGGGTGGTGGTGGGAGGAGTTGAGAGACTGGGATTGGCATGTATACATTTATATGTATAAAATAGATAACCAATAAGAACCTGCTGTATAAAAATATAAAATAAAATTCAAAATTAAAAAGAAATAAAATTTAAAAAATAAAACAGAAAAAACAATTATTCCCTGCACATACATGTATTTATATGAATAAATTATTTCCATGCTTATATCTGTAAATACAAAAAAGAGGAATAAAATCTACCTTGAACCAAAAACGAAAAAGAGAAAAAAACACAGAACCCACCAGTTACACAGAGGAAAACCGTATCAGGGCACTTGCTCCAGTTGTAAACAATTCTGAAGTTGGTCAGTGGTGGGGAATCGTCTCCCATTCAGCCAGCAGCCCCCACGCAACAAGCGTCCTCATTGCAAAGCTGGGGCACCGTGCCGAGGCATCTGTGAGTAAACGTGAGCTGAGCCCCAGGCCAGTTGCTGCTGAACTATTCCCACCCGTCCCAGGTAAAACACCTGAATATATACAAGGACTTGAAAGCCTAGAGGAAGGGCCATAGAGCCACACGAGTGACAGCATGCCGGCCGACTTGGTGCCTGCAGGCCAGCCAGGATGGTCCTGGCCCTGGGTGCTCTTCTGGAAGATTTCCATTTCCCTGCCTGAGATACCCGTCCTGTCCCTGCCCCCACTGCTTTTTTCCTTCCTCACCTCTGCCCAGGGAGAAATTCCAGCAGCAGGTATGGGTGACACATCCTCTTCTTTAGCAGGTGGCAGCCTGGCAACTGCTGCAGAAAGTCCAGCAGAGCCCCACTCACACTGGGCCACCCACAAAGCCGTGGCCTCTCACTCCCTCCCACCAGCCCAGCCCCGAGACTGCTGACAGGGCAGAGAAAATGGCGTCAGGCACGGCTGCAGGGGCTCTTGCTGCCTGGAGTGGTATTTATATTGATCTCAACCCAGGCACACCTGGGGAGGGCTGGCCGGCACGGTAAGGCTGCCCAGGTCAGCCAATCATCACC
The DNA here is from genome assembly GCF_963455315.2 of Globicephala melas. Classification (NCBI taxonomy): domain Eukaryota; kingdom Metazoa; phylum Chordata; class Mammalia; order Artiodactyla; family Delphinidae; genus Globicephala; species Globicephala melas. The sequence goes on from NW_027207411.1 coordinate 221,815, forward strand.
CCTCAGGGGCTCACAGTTGCAGAAAATGGAACTTGCTGAACCGGCCAGGTCCAAGGAACAGGTGTGGGCTCCTGAGAGTCAGGATAGACAAGGGGCTGCAGCTTTGGCTTGTTTTCTAATCATTTTATCTGGCCCATGAGTGGGAGACAACTTCAAGAAAACCCTCTCCTAATGAGAGGAACCCAGGAGTCAGGGAAAGGAGGGGTGGGTGGTGGTTGGAGACAGAGGCCTGGTGCCCCGGGTGCAGTGGAAGTCTCTGGAAGACCAGGTGGAGGGAGGCCTCACGGAGTGATGCCCAGGGTCACAGACCTGTCGCAGCTGCTGTTTGTTAGTTCAAGTCCTGCTCTGAGGTGCTCTGTGTCAGCTCTGAGCGACAGGTGAGCTGGGGGTGCTCTGCAATGAGGGCTATGTGCACGGTTCCTGTGTGCCCAGCCCTGCCACGGTACCTGCAAGGGTAGCTCTGTATCCTGGGAGGGGCCTGATCACAAGAGCCCCGTGGGCTGGGGTGGGGGTGGGGTACCTGCCCAGGTGAGCTCCATATTCTGCGATTGGTCTGACCACGAGAGCCCCATGGGCTGCTGGGGACCTGGTAAAGGATGTCAGGACAGTCAGTGAAGCCACCGAGGATATACCTCCAGTTGCTCCTAATTCCTACACCCTGCTGGTCATTCTACCAACCACCAGGACATGGTATTCTGTATTAGTCTTCAATGATGCCTTCTTTTGTATTCCATTAGTCCCAGAGTCACAAGAAATTTTGGCTTGTGAGTGGCAGGACTCAACATACAACTAAAACAATACTTCCGGGCCGTCTGGCCCCAAGGGTGCAAAAATTCCCACACCGTCTTTGGGGAAAGCTTAGCTAAAGACCTAAAAGTTCTACCTCTGGAAAAGGAAACCCTCCTTCAATATGCAGACGACATTCTGATCGCCAGCCCTACTAAGGAGGCCTCTGAACTACCAAGCCAATAAAGGATAGAAGTTGTCCAAGAAAAAGCTCAAATATCACAGACTGCGGTGACCTGCCTGGGCTTCATTCTCACACAAGGTCAGAGAAGCCCATCCCAGGAAAGGGAAGAAACCATTTTCAGCCTTACCCCTTTCTAAAACTAGAAGACAGCTTAGGGGTTCCTGGGGAGGCCAGGGTTTGCTGCTTCTGGATCCCTAACTACAGTCTACTAGCTGGGCCTCTATATGAAACACTGAAAGGAAAAGATGATGATCCTTTTGAATAGAATCCAGAAGTGGCCTTTCAAGAATGGAAAGAGCAGTCAATTCAGACCCTTGCCCTGGAACTCCCTAATTTAGCTAAACCCTTTGACCTTTACATTCCCGGTGAAAGGTGAATCGCCATTGGAGAATTAGTGCAAAAACTGGGACCACTTGAAATGGAACAATGCAAGAATGCCATCCAGGTAGGATAAACTACGGTCACTAAGGAGCTTGGCCCACTGCCACATCTGGCCAAGATACTGGCGGTATCTAAAAACCTGGAAATCAGCAGCCCAAAAGGCCACCTCCCTCCTACGGGAAAAGGACCCCACGTGGTGATCCTAACCACCAACCATGCCCTGAAGTTGCAGGGTTCGCTCCGTGGGCACACCGACCTCGAGTGAGGAGGCCCTCCAACTCCAACATCCAGAGAGATAACCGGGGGCAACAGGGCACCATGACGACTCGTGTGAACATCACTTGACCTGGAGTTTCTCTCATAAAACAACAAGAGTGTGTCCCAAAAGAGTAGACTACTGCTTGCAGGACTTACTGCACCCAGAGGGGAGCTAATAATCTTGGCGGGGGAACAGTATACCACACTGTCACCATAGAAAAGCCTACAGACACCGTGATGATGGTGGCCAATAAGACCGGCTGGACTCCTGTTTACTTCAAAAGGCTGTTGACTCAGTAGCCATCATGGTCCTTATCACCACTGACCCTGGACTGTCTGGGAGTTGAGCGGGCAGGGCTCTGACACCTGGTGCTGTTTGTACGTTAATTCAGGGGCCTAATTGAAGAAAGCGCAGACTACTGGTCAGAGCATCTAGGCTGGCAGAAACGGTCAGCCTAAGGTGGCCGAACAAATGTGGGGCGGGGTGAAACCGGCCCCCACAGCGTCTCTGCACATCTCTTTCCTGGACCCTTAAAGGTCATTAGAATCTATAACACTTCCAATGCTGGTGCTCAGGTGGACGAGCAGGGAGGCAGGGGTCCTGGGGACAATCAACGTCACCGGGAGGCTGCTGGGGAGAAGCTCTGACCCTCGCCCCAGGGTATGAGGGCTCCCAACTCAGCACTCAGCAGTTACAGAAGAAGGGTCTGCACCCTCAGCACTCCAAGAATGAGGAACGGGACAAAAGGCAGAGGAGGGGTTTGTCCCCAGCAAAGCCCATTAAAAATCCCTGGGAGATAAAAATAGAATCTGGGCAATAAAGTCAAGTCTAACCTTTTTTATCCTTTGTGCTTTGTCTAATTTCACGTGCTCCTAGGGTCCCGCATGCAGAGGTTCCACACCCGGCACTTCAGACCAGATTTCCTAGTGCAGAATGGCTGGGTCGACACCTCAGCTCCTGGGGCCCAGTGCAGACTCCACGATATAGAGCCTGAGCTACAGCCAACCCGGCCCTCGAGAGCTCTGCCGCCTCCCTCCCTCCCACTGACTCTGACAGGATCTCTACACAGCAGCCCAGCCCACAGCCCACGGGGTAGTGCATGCTCTCACCTCTCCATTCTCTGATCAAAATATAAAGTTTCCTTTGCTTGTGAACCAAACTCAGTCTCGATCTGTTGGCCCCAATGACACTGGGCAGGGGGACACTTGTTGGGGTCCACTCTGGAGGATCAGTAACAGAAATTGAGACTATTGTAACCTCAATGAACAGATGTGTGAGCCAAACTGTAGTTAACATAGAACAGTGTATAAGGCTCGGGTAAAATAAGATGTTTCTAACACTTCCATTTGATATTTCCATCACTTTTTATAAGCAAGTTCAGTGAAAAGGTTTGTCTTATTTGTCAGGTCAATATTAGAGAAACGAAGTGATTTCTTTCCAAGGATGTACATCTAATAATCTTGGTTAAACCTTCAATCTTGTTTTAAATGCTTTTCCATTGAAAATGATACCTCTCTTTCAGCTCCCCCATTTCTGAGAAGTATAAAATCTTATAATTTATTATTACCAAAGGGGAAAGGTGGGAGGAGGGATAAATGAACAGTTTGGAATTAACACATACACACTGCTATGTATAAAATAAATCATCAACAAGGAACTACTGTATAGCACAGGGAACTACACTCAACATTTTGCAATAACCTATAAGGGGAAATAATCTGAAAAAGAATAGATATTTTTATTGACATCATCTATCAATGATAGTTAAAGTGTAGCCTAAGGGAAGCTGGTGGTGAGTGCTTCTGACCCTGAAGACTTCAATCATCTAAAGTTTGGACTCTGCCTACTTCCCAAGGCCCTTAATGAACATATGTGTAGCCGTAGCTTAAAAACTTCCCCAGTTTGGGTTTCGGGGAGACACTGATTTTGAAAAAGCCCTGGTGTTCTCCTTACATGAATGGGACTCTTCCTACTGCTAAAACATGTCTGTCACACCCAGAGGATGGTATACCGTCTGATCGGGAAGAGTTTGGAAAAGGCATCTCATCTCCTCATCTCCTGGTGCTCGGGTTCACCCCTCCAGCGTCTTTACTAACAGTCTCCCCACTTGGAGATGTCAGCACTGTCAACATCCTGTTGCGTACAGTTTGGAATTTGTCCAGAGGATGAAGCGGAAGGATGAGGAACAATGAGAGACAAGTCCTAGGTGTTCAGACAGGCACATGTCACTCTAATTTCCAATCAGGAAGACGAATTGACCAAAGGCTAGGGTTGCCCATGGAAACAGTATAGGGCTTGAGGAAATCCCGCTGCTTTGTGGCCAGTTCCCATAAACACAAGTTGAACAATGGAACTCAGGGGCAGTAAAATTCACAAAACTGCAGAGTTGAAAATATCCATCACTGAAAAATGTCTTGAGGAAAGTCAGAGAAAAGGACTTGTAAGCAAGGGAGAATGGCAGGAAAGGGATTTGAGGAGGTAGAAAGGACTCGCCATTAAGCACAAGAAAAGGAGCTGAACATTGCCAACATTGCCAACATTGCAGTTGGCCAAAAAGGGTGTATGCGTTTTTTTCTGTATATATTCAAGAAAAGGGCATACACTTTTTTAGCCAACCAAACAGGTGGGCACTGGAAGTCAATACTACAAAAGATATCACTTCGCATCAGTCAGAAGAGCCATCCTCATAAAGCGTAAACAACAGAAATGCAGGACAGGGCAACGAGAAGAGGGAGCCCTGTGAGACTTATAGTGGAAATGTATATTGCCAACGGCCATTCTGGAGAAGTGTATTGTGTTTACTAAAGCATCTAAAAAATGAGCTACAGAGCATAGGGCACTTGCACTCATGGGCGTATATCTTGGGAAAAACAAAAATCGAGAGGACACAGGCACCCCAATGTTTACCCCCTCTCTGTTTAAAAGATCCTCGACTAGGATATAACTTAAATGTCTCTGGAGGGAAAAAATGGATAGAGATGTGGTACTTAGGTAGAGTGGAATATTATTCAGCCTGGAAATCAATGAAATATGGCCAGTTGTAACAACTCCGGAGGAGTTACGTATGATCATTCTAAGTGACAGAATTCAAAAAGAAAAAGACACATATCATAAGATATCTCTTAAAGGTGGAATCCAAAATGGCTACACATGAAATAAATTACAAAACAAAAACATAGTCAAATATGTAGACAACACGCATAAGGCTGCTAAACGGGAAAGGTGGGGAGGGGTGAGGCATCATCCAGGAGGTTGAAATTAGCAAAGATACCATTCCAAATACCAAACTGATAATCAACAAGGCCTACACGGTAGCTAAAAGAACTGCACTCAGCACACTCAAGTCACCGGAAAAGAATATATACGACTGGTAAGAATCTGAAAAAGAATTTATTGATGACTCTCTGTACGTGAATCAAGTGGATGTACAGCAGCAAGAAACAGAGCTTTGAAAATCAGCTGTAACCAATATAGTAATAAATTGAAAAAAATAAACGACAGAGAGACAGAGAAAACCTCTTACAACTTTTCCTCAGGGACGGTGATGCAACATGGATTGAACACATCTAGACCCACAGCAGGATGAGACATAAGGCTGGAAACTGTTTGCGCTAAGAGAAATGTGAGGTTGGGTGAGGAAATGCACACCCTTTAAAGTAATACTACCTGGTACCCATTCAATGGGTCCCAAATCTGCAGGTTCAAGGGATCTTCCTACAGCTAAAACATGCATGGAAAACCCAGAGGACTGTACACCATGTGATCGGGAGATGTGTCTAAAATGCACCTCATTTATCCTCTCCTGGTGCTCCTGTTCACCATTCCAGCCATGTTACTTAGAATCTCCCCACTTGGAGAATCAGCACATTTAAACTTCTGTTTCACACATTTTGCAAATTGTGAGGAGGATGAACGGGAAGAGGGGGAACCAATGAGAGAATAGTTGTAGGGGTTTGGACGGGCACATATCACTCTAATTTCCCATTAAGAATAAGAATTAAAGAAAGGCTCAGCCTGCCTCGCCGGAGCCAAAATAGGGCCTGAAGCAATCCTGCGGGTTTGAGGCCAGCTCACAAAAGAGCAACTTAAAAAATGGAGCTCAGGGTCACTGCAATTCACAAACCTGCAGAGTTATAAATGAAAACTAATGTCCAAAAATATGTTGAGGTAAGGCAAAGAAGAGGATCTGAATGCAAGACAGAATTGCAAGAAACAGATTTCAAGAGATAGATTGGACTCGTCTTTAATGCACATGAAAAGCGGCAGAATTTCGACAATGATGCAGTTGGCCCAAAAGGGCGTATGCGTTTTTTCCTGATTATATCCAGGAAAAAACGCATACGCACTTTATGGGCAACGAAGCAAGTAAGCAATGCAAATGTGCACAACAAAGAAGTCTCACTTCCCACCGGTCAAAAGGGCCATCCTAAAAAAGTGTAAAATCCAGAAAGGCAGGACAGGCCATGGAGAACAGGGAGCCTTTATACGCTGATGGGCAGTGTGTGAACTGCCGAGAGCCACTCTGGAGAAGTGTATGGTGGTTCCTAAATCATCTAAAAAACAGAGCTACAGAGCATAGGACACTTCCAATCATGGGAGTATATCTAGGGAAGTCTAAAAATCAACAAGACACAAGCACACCACAGTTTAGGGCTACTCTGTTTACAAGAACCTCAACTTCAGTACACCTTAAATATCCCAGGAAAGAGAACAATGGATAAAGAAGATGTGGTACTTATGTACAATGGAATATCTCTTCACCATGAAATCAATGTAATAAGGCTAGTAGAAGGATAAAGAGTGGATTTAGGTCCGATAATACTACTTGAAATAAGTCAAACAGAAAAAGAAACATATCATAAGATATCACTTATAGAGGGAGGGTAAATATGGCTGCACAAGAAATGAATTACAGAACAGAACAGTGTCTCACATTTAGAAAACACACTTATGTCAGCTTAAGGGGAAAGGAGAGGTAGGGTGATGCATAAAACCAGAGTTTGAAATTAGCACAGATACCGTTCAATAAACCAAATAGGTATTAGACAAGATCTACACCTTGCTCAATGAACTGGCCTCAACACACCCTATACACCGCAGAGAAATATATCTGAGTAATAAGAATCTTAAAACCCATGTATTGATATATCTCCATAAGGGAATCAAGTGTGTGCAGAGCGGCACAAACACAGCAGTGAAAATGAGCTAAACCCCATTATAGAAATAAATTTTAAAAAGAAAACGCTGAAACAATGAAAGAGAGAAAAATTCTTACAAAATTCGCTCAGGGGCTGTGATGCAACCTGGATTGCAACCTGGATTGACCACATATAAACCCACAGCTGGATAAGACATAAGGCTGGACACTTGGGGCTGAGAGGATTGGTGAGCTTTGGTGAGCAACTGCCGAAAGTTTAATGCAATACTTCATGCTACTCAGTCCAAGGGTCCCAACACTCCAGGTTGAAGGGAATCTTCCTACAGCTAAACCATGCTTGGGAAACCCAGCGACTGGTATATCATATGATCGGGAAAGGTTTCTAAAACGCACCTCATTTTTCCTCTCCTGGGGCTGCGGATCGACATTCCAGCCGCTTTACTAACAACATCCCCACATGGAGTCAATGCCTTTAAGTTCTGGTATCGCACAGTCTGCAGTTAGTGTGGAGGATGAATGGGAATAGGGGGAACCAGTGAGAAACAAGCTGTAGTGGTTTCAATGGGCACATGTCACTCTAATGCCACATCAGTAAGAAGAATTAACCAAAGGCACAGCAAGGTGCCCCAGAAGAAAAATAGGGCTTCAAGGAATCCTGTGGTTATGGGGCAAGACCACAAAAATAAGAGCTGAAAAGTGGGGCTAAGGGCCACCGCAATTCAAAAACCTGCAGAGTTATAAAGGCCAACTATTTTCAAAAAATATATTGAGGTAAGGCTATGAAGAGACATTGAAAGCAAGGCAGAATTGCAGGAAACCGATTTCAGGAGGTAGACTGGAATTGCATTGAAAACATATGAAGAGAGTCAGAACCTCGACAATGATGCACTTGGCCAAAAAGGGCGTATGTGTTTTTTCCTGAATATATTCAGGAAAAAACGCATACACACTTTTTGGCCAACCAAGCAAGCTTGCAAAGGAAATGTGCATTACAATGAAGTCTCACTTCCACCTGGTCAAAAGGGCCATCTGAAAAAAGTGTAAAATCCATAAAGGCACGACAGGGCATGGAGAACTGGGAGCCTTCTTATGCTGATGGGCGGGATGTAAATTGCCAGGAGCCACTTGGGAGACGTGTATGGTGTTTCCTGAAACATCTAAAAAACAAAGCAACAGAGCCTAGGGCACTTCCACTTATGGTCCTATAGCTTAGGGAAATTAAAATCAAAAAGACACAGCCACCCCAAAGTTTGGGACGCCTCTGTTTACCACAACCTCCTTTACAGTACAAGTTCAATATCACAGAAAGTGAAAAATGGATAAATAAGTTGTGGAACTCACGTACAATGCAGTATCACTCAGCAATGAAATCTATGTCATCAGGCCTGTAGCAGCATAATGAGTGGAGTTAGCTACGATGATTCTAACTGAAATAAGTCACACAGAAAAAGAAACATCATAAGATATCACTAACACACGGAATGTAAACTTGGCTACACAAGAACTGAATTACAGAACAGAACAGGGTCTCAAATTGAGAAAACCAACTTATGCTTGCTTAAGGGGAAAGTTGAGTTGGGGTGCTGCATAAAACCAGAGATTGAAATGAGCACAGATAAAGTTCCTTAAGCCAAATATGGAATAGACAAGAGCTACTCCTTGCTCAACGAAATGGACTAAACACCCCATATTAAACGCCTAAGAATGTACCTGACTAGTAAGTATCTTAAAACCTATGGATTGCTATGTCTCCGAAAGAGAATCAAGCATGTGTACAGGGGCATAAACGCAGCAGTGATAGGATTGGAGAGGTTCGGTGAGCAAATGAAGACCCTTTGAAGTCATATTGCCTGGTACTCATTCCACGGGTCTCAACTCTCCAGGTTTAAGGTATTCTTCCTTCAGCTAAAACATGCATGTGGAACCCAGAGTATGATCAACCGTGTGAACGGGAGACGTGTTCAAATATGTCTCAGTTTTCATACCCTGGTACAAGGGTGCAACATTCCAGAAGCTTTACTAACACTCTCCCCACTTGGAGAGTCAGCGCCTTTAACCTCCTGTTTGGCCCAGTTAGCAATTTCTGCTTAAGATGAACAGGAATAGGGAGAACCAATGAGAGACTAGCTGGAGGTGTCTGGACGGGCAAATTTAACTCTCATTTCCCACCAGGAAGAGGAAATAACCAAAGGCTCAGCGTGCTGTGCCGGAGCCAGATTAGGGCCTGAAGCCATCCTGCGGTGTTGCGGACAGCTCAAAAGAAAGCGAGTTGAAGAAAGGAGCTCAGGGACACTGTAATTCACAAACCTGCAGAGTTATAAATGACAGCTATTGTCCAAAAATATACTGAAGTAAGGCTGCCAAGAGGAGTTTAAAGCGGGGCAGAATTGCAGGAAACCGATTTCAGGAGGTAGACTGGAATTGCATTGAAAGCATAGGAAAAGAGGCAGAACGTCCACAATGATGCACTTGGCCAAAAAGGGCGTATGCGTTTTTTCCTGAATATATTCAGGAAAAAACCATACGCCCTTTTTGGCCAACCAAGCAAGCTTGCAAAGGAAATCTGCACTACAATGAAGTCTCACTTCCCCCCGGTCAAAAGGGCCATCTGAAAAAAGTGTAAAATCCAGAAAGGCAGGACAGGCCATGGAGAACTGGGAGCCTTGTTATGCTGATGGGCGGGATGTAAATTGCCAACAGACACTCGGGAGAAGTGTATGGTGTTTCCTGAAACATCTAAAAAACAAAGCAACAGAGCCTAGGGCACTTCCACTTATGGTCCTATAGCTTAGGGAAATTAAAATCAAAAAGACACAGCCACCCCAAAGTTTGGGACGGCTCTGTTTACAACAATCTCGTTTACAGTACAAGTTCAATATCACAGAAAGTGAAAAATAGATAAAGAAGTTTGTGTACTCATGTACAATGCAATATCACTCAGCAATGAAATCTATGTCACCAGGCCCTTAGCAGCACAATGAGTGGATTCGGGTATGGTGATTCTAACTGAAATAAGTCACACAGAAAAAGAAACATCAATAAATATCACTAATACATGGAATGTAAACTTGGCTACAGAGGAACTGAATTCCAAAACACAACAGGGTCTCAAAATTAGAAAACCAACTTATGCTTGCTTAAGGGGAAAGTTGAGTTGGGGTGCTGCATAAAACCAGAGATTGTAATGAGCACAGATAAAGTTCCTTAAGCCAAATATGGAATAGACAAGAGCTACTCCTTGCTCAACGAAATGACTCAACACCCCATATTAAACAACTAAGAATGTACCTGACTAGTAAGTATCTTAAAACCTATGGATTGCTATGTCTCCAAAAGAGAATCAAGCGTGTGTACAGGGGAATAAACGCAGCAGTGATAGGATTAGAGAGGTTCGGTGAGCAAATGAAGACCCTTTGAAGTCATATTGCATGGTACCCATTCCAATGGTCTCAACTCTCCAGGTTTAAGGTATTCTTCCTTCAGCTAAAACATGCATGTGGAACCCAGAATATGATGAACCGTGTGATAGGGAGACGTGTTCCAATATGTCTCAGTTTTCGTACCCTGGTACTCGGGTGCAACATTCCCGATGCTTTACTAACACTCTCCCCACGTAGAGAGTCAGCGCCTTTAACCTCCTGTTTGGCCCAGTTTGCAATTTCTGCGGAAGATGAACAGGAATAGGGAGAACCAATGAGAGACTAGCTGGAGGTGTCTGGACGGGCAAATTTAACTCTCATTTCCCACCAGGAAGAGGAATTAACCAAAGGCTCAGCGTGCCGTGCCGGAATCAGATGAGGGCCTGAAGTCATCCTGCGGTGTTGCGGCCAGCTCACAAGAAAGCGAGTTGAAGAAAGGAGCTCAGGGGCACTGTAATTCACAAACCTGCAGAGTTATAAATGACAGCTATCGTCCAAAAATATACTGAAGTAAGGCTGCCAAGAGGAGTTGAAAGTGGGGCAGAATTGCAGGAAACCGATTTCAGGAGGTAGACTGGAATTGCATTTAAATAATAGGAAAAGAGGCAGAATGTCCACAATGATGCACTTGGCCGAAAAGGGCGTATGCGTTTTTTCCTGAATATATTCAGGAAAAAACGCATACGCCCTTTTTGGCCAACCAAGCAAGCTTGCAAAGGAAATCTGCACTACAATGAAGTCTCACTTCCCCCCGGTCAAAAGGGCCATCTGAAAAAAGTGTAAAATCCATAAAGGCACGACAGGGCATGGAGAACTGGGAGCCTTCTTATGCTGATGGCCGGGATGTAAATTGCCAGGAGCCACTTGGGAGACGTGTATGGTGTTTCCTGAAACATCTAAAAAACAAAGCAACAGAGCCTAGGGCACTTCCACTTATGGTCCTATAGCTTAGGGAAATTAAAATCAAAAAGACACAGCCACCCCAAAGTTTGGGACGCCTCTGTTTACCACAACCTCCTTTACAGTACAAGTTCAATATCACAGAAAGTGAAAAATGGATAAATAAGTTGTGGAACTCACGTACAATGCAGTATCACTCAGCAATGAAATCTATGTCATCAGGCCTGTAGCAGCATAATGAGTGGAGTTAGCTATGATGATTCTAACTGAAATAAGTCACACAGAAAAAGAAACATCATAAGATATCACTAACACACGGAATGTAAACTTGGCTACACAAGAACTGAATTACAAAACAGAACAGGGTCTCAAATTGAGAAAACCAACTTATGCTTGCTTAAGGGGAAAGTTGAGTTGGGGTGCTGCATAAAACCAGAGATTGAAATGAGCACAGATAAAGTTCCTTAAGCCAAATATGGAATAGACAAGAGCTACTCCTTGCTCAACGAAATGGACTAAACACCCCATATTAAACGCCTAAGAATGTACCTGACTAGTAAGTATCTTAAAACCTATGGATTGCTATGTCTCCGAAAGAGAATCAAGCATGTGTACAGGGGCATAAACGCAGCAGTGATAGGATTGGAGAGGTTCGGTGAGCAAATGAAGACCCTTTGAAGTCATATTGCCTGGTACTCATTCCACGGGTCTCAACTCTCCAGGTTTAAGGTATTCTTCCTTCAGCTAAAACATGCATGTGGAACCCAGAGTATGATCAACCGTGTGAACGGGAGACGTGTTCAAATATGTCTCAGTTTTCATACCCTGGTACAAGGGTGCAACATTCCAGAAGCTTTACTAACACTCTCCCCACTTGGAGAGTCAGCGCCTTTAACCTCCTGTTTGTCCCAGTTAGCAATTTCTGCGGAAGATGAACAGGAATAGGGAGAACGAATGAGAGACTAGCTGGAGGTGTCTGGACGGGCAAATTTAACTCTCATTTCCCACCAGGAAGAGGAAATAACCAAAGGCTCAGCGTGCTGTGCCGGAGCCAGATTAGGGCCTGAAGCCATCCTGCGGTGTTGCGGACAGCTCAAAAGAAAGCGAGTTGAAGAAAGGAGCTCAGGGACACTGTAATTCACAAACCTGCAGAGTTATAAATGACAGCTATTGTCCAAAAATATACTGAAGTAAGGCTGCCAAGAGGAGTTTAAAGCGGGGCAGAATTGCAGGAAACCGATTTCAGGAGGTAGACTGGAATTGCATTGAAAGCATAGGAAAAGAGGCAGAACGTCCACAATGATGCACTTGGCCAAAAAGGGCGTATGCGTTTTTTCCTGAATATATTCAGGAAAAAACCATACGCCCTTTTTGGCCAACCAAGCAAGCTTGCAAAGGAAATCTGCACTACAATGAAGTCTCACTTCCCCCCGGTCAAAAGGGCCATCTGAAAAATGTGTAAAATCCAGAAAGGCAGGACAGGTCATGGAGAACTGGGAGCCTTGTTATGCTGATGGGCGGGATGTAAACTGCCAACAGACACTCGGGAGAAGTGTATGGTGTTTCCTGAAACATCTAAAAAACAAAGCAACAGAGCCTAGGGCACTTCCACTTATGGTCCTATAGCTTAGGGAAATTAAAATCAAAAAGACACAGCCACCCCAAAGTTTGGGACGGCTCTGTTTACAACAATCTCGTTTACAGTACAAGTTCAATATCACAGAAAGTGAAAAATAGATAAAGAAGTTTGTGTACTCATGTACAATGCAATATCACTCAGCAATGAAATCTATGTCACCAGGCCCTTAGCAGCACAATGAGTGGATTCGGGTATGGTGATTCTAACTGAAATAAGTCACACAGAAAAAGAAACATCAATAAATATCACTAATACGTGGAATGTAAACTTGGCTACAGAGGAACTGAATTCCAAAACACAACAGGGTCTCAAAATTAGAAAACCAACTTATGCTTGCTTAAGGGGAAAGTTGAGTTGGGGTGCTGCATAAAACCAGAGATTGTAATGAGCACAGATAAAGTTCCTTAAGCCAAATATGGAATAGACAAGAGCTACTCCTTGCTCAACGAAATGACTCAACACCCCATATTAAACAACTAAGAATGTACCTGACTAGTAAGTACCTTAAAACCTATGGATTGCTATGTCTCCAAAAGAGAATCAAGCGTGTGTACAGGGGAATAAACGCAGCAGTGATAGGATTAGAGAGGTTCGGTGAGCAAATGAAGACCCTTTGAAGTCATATTGCATGGTACCCATTCCAAGGGTCTCAACTCTCCAGGTTTAAGGTATTCTTCCTTCAGCTAAAACATGCATGTGGAACCCAGAATATGATGAACCGTCTGATAGGGAGACGTGTTCCAATATGTCTCAGTTTTCGTACCCTGGTACTCGGGTGCAACATTCCCGATGCTTTACTAATACTCTCCCCACGTGGAGAGTCAGCGCCTTTAACCTCCTGTTTGGCCCAGTTTGCAATTTCTGCGGAAGATGAACAGGAATAGGGAGAACCAATGAGAGACTAGCTGGAGGTGTCTGTACGGGCAAATTTAACTCTCATTTCCCCCCAGGAAGAGGAATTAACCAAAGGCTCAGCGTGCCGTGCCGGAACCAGATGAGGGCCTGAAGTCACCCTGCGGTGTTGCGGCCAGCTCACAAGAAAGCGAGTTGAAGAAAGGAGCTCAGGGGCACTGTAATTCACAAACCTGCAGAGTTATAAATGACAGCTATCGTCCAAAAATATACTGAAGTAAGGCTGCCAAGAGGAGTTGAAAGTGGGGCAGAATTGCAGGAAACCGATTTCAGGAGGTAGACTGGAATTGCATTTAAATCATAGGAAAAGAGGCAGAATGTCCACAATGATGCACTTGGCCAAAAAGGGCGTATGCGTTTTTTCCTGAATATATTCAGGAAAAAACGCATACGCCCTTTTTGGCCAACCAAGCAAGCTTGCAAAGGAAATCTGCACTACAATGAAGTCTCACTTCCCCCCGGTCAAAAGGGCCATCTGAAAAAAGTGTAAAATCCAGCAAGGCAGGACAGGCCATGGAGAACTGGGAGCCTTGTTATGCTGATGGGCGGGATGTAAATTGCCAACAGACACTCGGGAGAAGTGTATGGTGTTTCCTGAAACATCTAAAAAACAAAGCAACAGAGCCTAGGGCACTTCCACTTATGGTCCTATAGCTTAGGGAAATTAAAATCAAAAAGACACAGCCACCCCAAAGTTTGGGACGGCTCTGTTTACAACAACCTCGTTTACAGTACAAGTTCAATATCACAGAAAGTGAAAAATAGATAAAGAAGTTTGTGTACTCATGTACAATGCAATATCACTCAGCAACGAAATCTATGTCACAAGGCCCTTAGCAGCACAATGAGTGGATTCGGGTATGGTGATTCTAACTGAAATAAGTCACACAGAAAAAGAAACATCAATAAATATCACTAATACATGGAATGTAAACTTGGCTACAGAGGAACTGAATTACAAAACAGAACAGGGTCTCAAATTGAGAAAACCAACTTATGCTTGCTTAAGGGGAAATGTGAGTTAGGGTGCTGCATAAAACCAAGATTGAAATGAGCACAGATAAAGTTCCTTAAGCCAAATATGGAATAGACAAGAGCTACTCCTTGCTCAACGAAATGACTCAACACCCCATATTAAACAACTAAGAATGTACCTGACTAGTAAGTATCTTAAAACCTATGGATTGCTATTTCTCCAAAAGAGAATCAAGCGTGTGTACAGGGGCATAAACGCAGCAGTGATAGGACTGGAGAGGTTCGGTGAGCAAATGAAGACCCTTTGAGTCATATTGCATGGTACCCATTCCAAGGGTCTCAACTCTCCAGGTTTAAGGTATTCTTCCTTCAGCTAAAACATGCATGTGGAACCCAGAATATGATCAACCATGTGATATGGAGACTTGTTCAAATATGTCTCAGTTTTCGTCCCCTGGAACTCGGGTGCAACATTCCAGATGCTTTACTAACACTCTCCCCACTTGGAGAGTCAGTGGCTTTAACCTCCTGTTTGGCCCAGTTTGCAATTTCTGCGGAAGATGAACAGGAATAGGGAGAACCAATGAGAGACTAGCTGGAGGTGTCTGGACGGGCAAAGTTAACTCTCATTTCCCACCAGGAAGAGGAATTAACCAAAGGCTCAGCGTGCCGTGCCGGAACCAGATTAGGGCCTGAAGCCATCCTGCGGTGTTGCGGCCAGCTCACAAGAAAGCGAGTTGAAGAAAGGAGCTCAGGGGCACTGTAATTCACAAACCTGCAGAGTTATAAATGACAACTATCGTCCAAAAATATACTGAAGTAAGGCTACCAAGAGAACTTGAAAGCAGGGCAGAATTGCAGGAAACCGATTTCAGGAGGTAGACTGGAATTGCATTGAAAGCATAGGAAAAGAGGCAGAACGTCCACAATGATGCACTTGGCCAAAAAGGGCGTATGCGGTTTTTCCTGAATATATTCAGGAAAAAACGCATACGCTCTTTTTGGCCAACCAATCAAGCTTGCAAAGGAAATCTGCACTACAATGAAGTCTCACTTCCCCCCGGTCAAAAGGGCCATCTGAAAAAAGTGTAAAATCCAGAAAGGCAGGACAGGCCATGGAGAACTGGGAGCCTTGTTATGCTGATGGGCGGGATGTAAACTGCCAACAGACACTCGGGAGAAGTGTATGGTGTTTCCTGAAACATCTAAAAAACAAAGCAACAGAGCCTAGGGCACTTCCACTTATGGTCCTATAGCTTAGGGAAATTAAAATCAAAAAGATACAGCCACCCCAATGTTTGGGACACCTCTGTTTACAAGAACCTCGTTTACAGTACAAGTTCAATATCACAGAAAGTGAAAAATGGATAAAGAACTTGTGGTACTTACGTACAATGCAGTATCACTCAGCAGTGAAATCTATGTCATCAGGCCCGTAGCAGCACAATGAGTGGATTCAGGTACGATGATTCTAACTGAAATAAGACACACAGAAAAAGAAACATCATAAGATATCAGTAATACACGGAATGTAAACTTGGCTACACAGGAACTGAATTACAGAACAGAACAGGGTCTCAAATTTAGAAAACCAACTTATGCTTGTTTAAGGGTAAAGGTGAGTTGGGGTGCTGCATAAAACCAGAGATTGAAATGAGCACAGATAAAGTTCCTTAAGCCAAATATGGAATAGACAAGAGCTACTCCTTGCTCAACGAAATGGACTCAACACCGCATATTAAACGCCTAAGAATGTACCTGACTCTTAAGTATCTTAAAACCTATGGATTGCTATGTCTCCGAAAGAGAATCAAGCATGTGTACAGGGACATAAACGCAGCAGTGATAGGATTGGAGAGGTTCGGTGAGCAAATGAAGACCCTTTGAAGTCATATTGCATGGTACCCATTCCACGGGTTTCAACTACCCAGGTTTAAGGTATTCTTCCTTCAGCTAAAACATGCATGTGGAACCTAGAGTATGATCAACCATGTGATCGGGAGACGTGTTCAAATATGTCTCAGTTTTCGTACCCTGGTACTCGGGTGCAACATTCCAGACGCTTTACTAACACTCTCCCGACTTGGAGAGTCAGTCCCTTTAACCTCCTGTTTGGCCCAGTTTGCAATTTCTGCGGAAGATGAACAGGAATAGCGAGAACCAATGAGAGACTAGCTGGAGGTGTCTGGACGGGCAAATTTAACTCTCATTTCCCACCAGAAAGAGGAAATAACCAAAGGCTCAGCGTGCCGTGCCGGAACCAGATTAGGGCCTGAAGCCATCCTGCGGTGTTGCGGCCAGCTCACAAGAAAGCGAGTTGAAGAAAGGAGCTCAGGGGCACTGTAATTCACAAACCTGCAGAGTTATAAATGACAACTATCGTCCAAAAATATACTGAAGTAAGGCTGCCAAGAGGACTTGAAAGCGGGGCAGAATTGCAGGAAACCGATTTCAGGAGGTAGACTGGAATTGCATTGAAAGCATAGGAAAAGAGGCAGAACGTCCACAATGATGCACTTGGCCAAAAAGGGCGTATGCGTTTTTTCCTGAATATATTCAGGAAAAAACGCATACGCCCTTTTTGGCCAACCAAGCAAGCTTGCAAAGGAAATCTGCACTACAATGAAGTCTCACTTCCCCCCGGTCAAAAGGGCCATCTGAATAAAGTGTAAAATCCAGAAAGGCAGGACAGGCCATGGAGAACTGGGAGCCTTGTTATGCTGATGGGCGGGATGTAAATTGCCAACAGACACTCGGGAGAAGTGTATGGTGTTTCCTGAAACATCTAAAAAACAAAGCAACAGAGCCTAGGGCACTGCCACTTATGGTCCTATAGATAGGGAAATTAAAATCAAAAAGATACAGCCACCCCAATGTTTGGAACGCCTCTGTTTACAAGAACCTCGTTTACCGTACAAGTTCAATATCACAGAAAGTGAAAAATGGATAAAGAACTTGTGGTACTTACGTACAATGCAGTATCACTCAGCAGTGAAATCTATGTCATCAGGCCCGTAGCAGCACAATGAGTGGATTCAGGTACGATGATTCTAACTGAAATAAGTCACACAGAAAAAGAAACATCATAAGATATCAGTAATACACGGAATGTAAACTTGGCTACACAGGAACTGAATTACAGAACAGAACAGGGTCTCAAATTTAGAAAACCAACTTATGCTTGTTTAAGGGTAAAGGTGAGTTGGGGTGCTGCATAAAACCAGAGATTGAAATGAGCACAGATAAAGTTCCTTAAGCCAAATATGGAATAGACAAGAGCTACTCCTTGCTCAACGAAATGGACTCAACACCGCATATTAAACGCCTAAGAATGTACCTGACTCTTAAGTATCTTAAAACCTATGGATTGCTATGTCTCCGAAAGAGAATCAAGCATGTGTACAGGGACATAAACGCAGCAGTGATAGGATTGGAGAGGTTCGGTGAGCAAATGAAGACCCTTTGAAGTCATATTGCATGGTACCCATTCCACGGGTTTCAACTACCCAGGTTTAAGGTATTCTTCCTTCAGCTAAAACATGCATGTGGAACCTAGAGTATGATCAACCATGTGATCGGGAGACGTGTTCAAATATGTCTCAGTTTTCGTACCCTGGTACTCGGGTGCAACATTCCAGACGCTTTACTAACACTCTCCCGACTTGGAGAGTCAGTCCCTTTAACCTCCTGTTTGGCCCAGTTTGCAATTTCTGCGGAAGATGAACAGGAATAGCGAGAACCAATGAGAGACTAGCTGGAGGTGTCTGGACGGGCAAATTTAACTCTCATTTCCCACCAGGAAGAGGAAATAACCAAAGGCTCAGCGTGCCGTGCCGGAACCAGATTAGGGCCTGAAGCCATCCTGCGGTGTTGCGGCCAGCTCACAAGAAAGCGAGTTGAAGAAAGGAGCTCAGGGGCACTGTAATTCACAAACCTGCAGAGTTATAAATGACAACTATCGTCCAAAAATATACTGAAGTAAGGCT
Source organism: Globicephala melas (assembly GCF_963455315.2). NCBI lineage: Eukaryota > Metazoa > Chordata > Mammalia > Artiodactyla > Delphinidae > Globicephala > Globicephala melas. The sequence continues at coordinate 240,414 of NW_027207411.1, forward strand.
GCCAAGAGGACTTGAAAGCGGGGCAGAATTGCAGGAAACCGATTTCAGGAGGTAGACTGGAATTGCATTGAAAGCATAGGAAAAGAGGCAGAACGTCCACAATGATGCACTTGGCCAAAAAGGGCGTATGCGTTTTTTCCTGAATATATTCAGGAAAAAACGCATACGCCCTTTTTGGCCAACCAAGCAAGCTTGCAAAGGAAATGTGCACTACAATGAAGTCTCACTTCCCCCCGGTCAAAAGGGCCATCTGAAAAAAGTGTAAAATCCAGAAAGGCAGGACAGGCCATGGAGAACTGGGAGCCTTGTTATGCTGATGGGCGGGATGTAAATTGCCAACAGACACTCGGGAGAAGTGTATGGTGTTTCCTGAAACATCTAAAAAACAAAGCAACAGAGCCTAGGGCACTGCCACTTATGGTCCTATAGCTTAGGGAAATTAAAATCAAAAAGATACAGCCACCCCAATGTTTGGAACGCCTCTGTTTACAAGAACCTCGTTTACCGTACAAGTTCAATATCACAGAAAGTGAAAAATGGATAAAGAACTTGTGGTACTTACGTACAATGCAGTATCACTCAGCAGTGAAATCTATGTCATCAGGCCCGTAGCAGCACAATGAGTGGATTCAGGTACGATGATTCTAACTGAAATAAGTCACACAGAAAAAGAAACATCATAAGATATCAGTAATACACGGAATGTAAACTTGGCTACACAGGAACTGAATTACAGAACAGAACAGGGTCTCAAATTTAGAAAACCAACTTATGCTTGTTTAAGGGTAAAGGTGAGTTGGGGTGCTGCATAAAACCAGAGATTGAAATGAGCACAGATAAAGTTCCTTAAGCCAAATATGGAATAGACAAGAGCTACTCCTTGCTCAACGAAATGGACTCAACACCGCATATTAAACGCCTAAGAATGTACCTGACTCTTAAGTATCTTAAAACCTATGGATTGCTATGTCTCCGAAAGAGAATCAAGCATGTGTACAGGGACATAAACGCAGCAGTGATAGGATTGGAGAGGTTCGGTGAGCAAATGAAGACCCTTTGAAGTCATATTGCATGGTACCCATTCCACGGGTTTCAACTACCCAGGTTTAAGGTATTCTTCCTTCAGCTAAAACATGCATGTGGAACCTAGAGTATGATCAACCATGTGATCGGGAGACGTGTTCAAATATGTCTCAGTTTTCGTACCCTGGTACTCGGGTGCAACATTCCAGACGCTTTACTAACACTCTCCCGACTTGGAGAGTCAGTCCCTTTAACCTCCTGTTTGGCCCAGTTTGCAATTTCTGCGGAAGATGAACAGGAATAGCGAGAACCAATGAGAGACTAGCTGGAGGTGTCTGGACGGGCAAATTTAACTCTCATTTCCCACCAGGAAGAGGAAATAACCAAAGGCTCAGCGTGCCGTGCCGGAACCAGATTAGGGCCTGAAGCCATCCTGCGGTGTTGCGGCCAGCTCACAAGAAAGCGAGTTGAAGAAAGGAGCTCAGGGGCACTGTAATTCACAAACCTGCAGAGTTATAAATGACAACTATCGTCCAAAAATATACTGAAGTAAGGCTGCCAAGAGGACTTGAAAGCGGGGCAGAATTGCAGGAAACCGATTTCAGGAGGTAGACTGGAATTGCATTGAAAGCATAGGAAAAGAGGCAGAACGTCCACAATGATGCACTTGGCCAAAAAGGGCGTATGCGTTTTTTCCTGAATATATTCAGGAAAAAACGCATACGCCCTTTTTGGCCAACCAAGCAAGCTTGCAAAGGAAATGTGCACTACAATGAAGTCTCACTTCCCCCCGGTCAAAAGGGCCATCTGAAAAAAGTGTAAAATCCAGAAAGGCAGGACAGGCCATGGAGAACTGGGAGCCTTGTTATGCTGATGGGCGGGATGTAAATTGCCAACAGACACTCGGGAGAAGTGTATGGTGTTTCCTGAAACATCTAAAAAACAAAGCAACAGAGCCTAGGGCACTTCCACTTATGGTCCTATAGCTTAGAGAAATTAAAATCCAAAAGATACAGCCACCCCAATGTTTGGGACGCCTCTGTTTACAAGAACCTCGTTTACCGTACAAGTTCAATATCACAGAAAGTGAAAAATGGATAAAGAACTTGTGGTACTTACGTACAATGCAGTATCACTCAGCAGTGAAATCTATGTCATCAGGCCCGTAGCAGCACAATGATTGGATTCAGGTACGATGATTCTAACTGAAATAAGTCACACAGAAAAAGAAACATCATAAGATATCAGTAATACACGGAATGTAAACTTGGCTACACAGGAACTGAATTACAGAACAGAACAGGGTCTCAAATTTAGAAAACCAACTTATGCTTGTTTAAGGGTAAAGGTGAGTTGGGGTGCTGCATAAAACCAGAGATTGAAATGAGCACAGATAAAGTTCCTTAAGCCAAATATGGTATAGACAAGAGCTACTCCTTGCTCAACGAAATGGACTCAACACCGCATATTAAACGCCTAAGAGTGTACCTGACTCTTAAGTATCTTAAAACCTATGGATTGCTATGTCTCCGAAAGAGAATCAAGCATGTGTACAGGGACGTAAACGCAGCAGTGATAGGATTGGAGAGGTTCGGTGAGCAAATGAAGACCCTTTGAAGTCATATTGCATGGTACCCATTCCACGGGTTTCAACTACCCAGGTTTAAGGTATTCTTCCTTCAGCTAAAACATGCATGTGGAACCTAGAGTATGATCAACCATGTGATCGGGAGACGTGTTCAAATATGTCTCAGTTTTCATACCCTGGTACTCGGGTGCAACATTCCAGACGCTTTACTAACACTCTCCCGACTTGGAGAGTCAGTCCCTTTAACCTCCTGTTTGGCCCAGTTTGCAATTTCTGCGGAAGATGAACAGGAATAGCGAGAACCAATGAGAGACTAGCTGGAGGTGTCTGGACGGGCAAATTTAACTCTCATTTCCCACCAGGAAGAGGAAATAACCAAAGGCTCAGCGTGCCGTGCCGGAACCAGATTAGGGCCTGAAGCCATCCTGTGGTGTTGCGGCCAGCTCACAAGAAAGCGAGTTGAAGAAAGGAGCTCAGGGGCACTGTAATTCACAAACCTGCAGAGTTATAAATGACAACTATCGTCCAAAAACATACTGAAGTAAGGCTGCCAAGAGGACTTGAAAGCGGGGCAGAATTGCAGGAAACCGATTTCAGGAGGTAGACTGGAATTGCATTGAAAGCATAGGAAAAGAGGCAGAACGTCCACAATGATGCACTTGGCCAAAAAGGGCGTATGCGTTTTTTCCTGAATATATTCAGGAAAAAACGCATACGCCCTTTTTGGCCAACCAAGCAAGCTTGCAAAGGAAATCTGCACTACAATGAAGTCTCACTTCCCCCCGGTCAAAAGGGCCATCTGAAAAAAGTGTAAAATCCAGAAAGGCAGGACAGGCCATGGAGAACTGGGAGCCTTGTTATGCTGATGGGCGGGATGTAAATTGCCAACAGACACTCGGGAGAAGTGTATGGTGTTTCCTGAAACATCTAAAAAACAAAGCAACAGAGCCTAGGGCACTTCCACTTATGGTCCTATAGCTTAGGGAAATTAAAATCAAAAAGATACAGCCACCCCAATGTTTGGGACGCCTCTGTTTACAAGAACCTCGTTTACCGTACAAGTTCAATATCACAGAAAGTGAAAAATGGATAAAGAACTTGTGGTACTTACGTACAATGCAGTATCACTCAGCAGTGAAATCTATGTCATCAGGCCCGTAGCAGCACAATGAGTGGATTCAGGTATGATGATTCTAACTGAAATAAGTCACACAGAAAAAGAAACATCATAAGATATCAGTAATACACGGAATGTAAACTTGGCTACACAGGAACTGAATTACAGAACAGAACAGGGTCTCAAATTTAGAAAACCAACTTATGCTTGTTTAAGGGTAAAGGTGAGTTGGGGTGCTGCATAAAACCAGAGATTGAAATGAGCACAGATAAAGTTCCTTAAGCCAAATATGGAATAGACAAGAGCTACTCCTTGCTCAACGAAATGGACTCAACACCGCATATTAAACGCCTAAGAGTGTACCTGACTCTTAAGTATCTTAAAACCTATGGATTGCTATGTCTCCGAAAGAGAATCAAGCATGTGTACAGGGACGTAAACGCAGCAGTGATAGGATTGGAGAGGTTCGGTGAGCAAATGAAGACCCTTTGAAGTCATATTGCATGGTACCCATTCCACGGGTTTCAACTACCCAGGTTTAAGGTATTCTTCCTTCAGCTAAAACATGCATGTGGAACCTAGAGTATGATCAACCATGTGATCGGGAGACGTGTTCAAATATGTCTCAGTTTTCGTACCCTGGTACTCGGGTGCAACATTCCAGACGCTTTACTAACACTCTCCCGACTTGGAGAGTCAGTCCCTTTAACCTCCTGTTTGGCCCAGTTTGCAATTTCTGCGGAAGATGAACAGGAATAGCGAGAACCAATGAGAGACTAGCTGGAGGTGTCTGGACGGGCAAATTTAACTCTCATTTCCCACCAGGAAGAGGAAATAACCAAAGGCTCAGCGTGCCGTGCCGGAACCAGATTAGGGCCTGAAGCCATCCTGCGGTGTTGCGGCCAGCTCACAAGAAAGCGAGTTGAAGAAAGGAGCTCAGGGGCACTGTAATTCACAAACCTGCAGAGTTATAAATGACAACTATCGTCCAAAAACATACTGAAGTAAGGCTGCCAAGAGGACTTGAAAGCGGGGCAGAATTGCAGGAAACCGATTTCAGGAGGTAGACTGGAATTGCATTGAAAGCATAGGAAAAGAGGCAGAACGTCCACAATGATGCACTTGGCCAAAAAGGGCGTATGCGTTTTTTCCTGAATATATTCAGGAAAAAACGCATACGCTCTTTTTGGCCAACCAAGCAAGCTTGCAAAGGAAATCTGCACTACAATGAAGTCTCACTTCCCCCCGGTCAAAAGGGCCATCTGAAAAAAGTGTAAAATCCAGAAAGGCAGGACAGGCCATGGAGAACTGGGAGCCTTGTTATGCTGATGGGCGGGATGTACATTGCCAACAGACACTCGGGAGAAGTGTATGGTGTTTCCTGAAACATCTAAAAAACAAAGCAACAGAGCCTAGGGCACTTCCACTTATGGTCCTATAGCTTAGGGAAATTAAAATCAAAAAGATACAGCCACCCCAATGTTTGGGACGCCTCTGTTTACAAGAACCTCGTTTACCGTACAAGTTCAATATCACAGAAAGTGAAAAATGGATAAAGAACTTGTGGTACTTACGTACAATGCAGTATCACTCAGCAGTGAAATCTATGTCATCAGGCCCGTAGCAGCACAATGAGTGGATTCAGGTACGATGATTCTAACTGAAATAAGTCACACAGAAAAAGAAACATCATAAGATATCAGTAATACACGGAATGTAAACTTGGCTACACAGGAACTGAATTACAGAACAGAACAGGGTCTCAAATTTAGAAAACCAACTTATGCTTGTTTAAGGGTAAAGGTGAGTTGGGGTGCTGCATAAAACCAGAGATTGAAATGAGCACAGATAAAGTTCCTTAAGCCAAATATGGAATAGACAAGAGCTACTCCTTGCTCAACGAAATGGACTCAACACCGCATATTAAACGCCTAAGAGTGTACCTGACTCTTAAGTATCTTAAAACCTATGGATTGCTATGTCTCGGAAAGAGAATCAAGCATGTGTACAGGGACGTAAACACAGCAGTGATAGGATTGGAGAGGTTCGGTGAGCAAATGAAGACCCTTTGAAGTCATATTGCATGGTACCCATTCCACGGGTTTCAACTACCCAGGTTTAAGGTATTCTTCCTTCAGCTAAAACATGCATGTGGAACCTAGAGTATGATCAACCATGTGATCGGGAGACGTGTTCAAATATGTCTCAGTTTTCGTACCCTGGTACTCGGGTGCAACATTCCAGACGCTTTACTAACACTCTCCCGACTTGGAGAGTCAGTCCCTTTAACCTCCTGTTTGGCCCAGTTTGCAATTTCTGCGGAAGATGAACAGGAATAGCGAGAACCAATGAGAGACTAGCTGGAGGTGTCTGGACGGGCAAATTTAACTCTCATTTCCCACCAGGAAGAGGAAATAACCAAAGGCTCAGCGTGCCGTGCCAGAACCAGATTAGGGCCTGAAGCCATCCTGCGGTGTTGCGGCCAGCTCACAAGAAAGCGAGTTGAAGAAAGGAGCTCAGGGGCACTGTAATTCACAAACCTGCAGAGTTATAAATGACAACTATCGTCCAAAAATATACTGAAGTAAGGCTGCCAAGAGGACTTGAAAACGGGGCAGAATTGCAGGAAACCGATTTCAGGAGGTAGACTGGAATTGCATTGAAAGCATAGGAAAAGAGGCAGAACGTCCACAATGATGCACTTGGCCAAAAAGGGCGTATGCGTTTTTTCCTGAATATATTCAGGAAAAAACGCATACGCCCTTTTTGGCCAACCAAGCAAGCTTGCAAAGGAAATCTGCACTACAATGAAGTCTCACTTCCCCCCGGTCAAAAGGGCCATCTGAAAAAAGTGTAAAATCCAGAAAGGCAGGACAGGCCATGGAGAACTGGGAGCCTTGTTATGCTGATGGGCGGGATGTAAATTGCCAACAGACACTCGGGAGAAGTGTATGGTGTTTCCTGAAACGTCTAAAAAACAAAGCAACAGAGCCTAGGGCACTTCCACTTATGGTCCTATAGCTTAGGGAAATTAAAATCAAAAAGATACAGCCACCCCAATGTTTGGGACGCCTCTGTTTACAAGAACCTCGTTTACCGTACAAGTTCAATATCACAGAAAGTGAAAAATGGATAAAGAACTTGTGGTACTTACGTACAATGCAGTATCACTCAGCAGTGAAATCTATGTCATCAGGCCCGTAGCAGCACAATGAGTGGATTCAGGTACGATGATTCTAACTGAAATAAGTCACACAGAAAAAGAAACATCATAAGATATCACTAATACACGGAATGTAAACTTGGCTACACAGGAACTGAATTACAGAACAGAACAGGGTCTCAAATTTAGAAAACCAACTTATGCTTGTTTAAGGGGAAAGGTGAGTTGGGGTGCTGCATAAAACCAGAGATTGAAATGAGCACAGATAAAGTTCCTTAAGCCAAATATGGAATAGACAAGAGCTACTCCTTGCTCAACGAAATGGACTCAACACCGCATATTAAACGCCTAAGAATGTACCTGACTCTTAAGTATCTTAAAACCTATGGATTGCTATGTCTCCGAAAGAGAATCAAGCATGTGTACAGGGACGTAAACGCAGCAGTGATAGGATTGGAGAGGTTCGGTGAGCAAATGAAGACCCTTTGAAGTCATATTGCATGGTACCCATTCCACGGGTTTCAACTACCCAGGTTTAAGGTATTCTTCCTTCAGCTAAAACATGCATGTGGAACCTAGAGTATGATCAACCATGTGATCGGGAGACGTGTTCAAATATGTCTCAGTTTTCGTACCCTGGTACTCGGGTGCAACATTCCAGACGCTTTACTAACACTCTCCCGACTTGGAGAGTCAGTCCCTTTAACCTCCTGTTTGGCCCAGTTTGCAATTTCTGCGGAAGATGAACAGGAATAGCGAGAACCAATGAGAGACTAGCTGGAGGTGTCTGGACGGGCAAATTTAACTCTCATTTCCCACCAGGAAGAGGAAATAACCAAAGGCTCAGCGTGCCGTGCCGGAACCAGATTAGGGCCTGAAGCCATCCTGCGGTGCTGCGGCCAGCTCACAAGAAAGCGAGTTGAAGAAAGGAGCTCAGGGGCACTGTAATTCACAAACCTGCAGAGTTATAAATGACAACTATCGTCCAAAAATATACTGAAGTAGGGCTGCCAAGAGGACTTGAAAGCGGGGCAGAATTGCAGGAAACCGATTTCAGGAGGTAGACTGGAATTGCATCGAAAGCATAGGAAAAGAGGCAGAACGTCCACAATGATGCACTTGGCCAAAAAGGGCGTATGCGTTTTTTCCTGAATATATTCAGGAAAAAACGCATACGCCCTTTTTGGCCAACCAAGCAAGCTTGCAAAGGAAATCTGCACTACAATGAAGTCTCACTTCCCCCCGGTCAAAAGGGCCATCTGAAAAAAGTGTAAAATCCAGAAAGGCAGGACAGGCCATGGAGAACTGGGAGCCTTGTTATGCTGATGGGCGGGATGTAAATTGCCAACAGACACTCGGGAGAAGTGTATGGTGTTTCCTGAAACATCTAAAAAACAAAGCAACAGAGCCTAGGGCACTTCCACTTATGGTCCTATAGCTTAGGGAAATTAAAATCAAAAAGATACAGCCACCCCAATGTTTGGGACGCCTCTGTTTACAAGAACCTCGTTTACCGTACAAGTTCAATATCACAGAAAGTGAAAAATGGATAAAGAACTTGTGGTACTTACGTACAATGCAGTATCACTCAGCAGTGAAATCTATGTCATCAGGCCCGTAGCAGCACAATGAGTGGATTCAGGTACGATGATTCTAACTGAAATAAGTCACACAGAAAAAGAAACATCATAAGATATCAGTAATACACGGAATGTAAACTTGGCTACACAGGAACTGAATTACAGAACAGAACAGGGTCTCAAATTTAGAAAACCAACTTATGCTTGTTTAAGGGGAAAGGTGAGTTGGGGTGCTGCATAAAACCAGAGATTGAAATGAGCACAGATAAAGTTCCTTAAGCCAAATATGAAATAGACAAGAGCTACTCCTTGCTCAACGAAATGGACTCAACACCGCATATTAAACGCCTAAGAATGTACCTGACTCTTAAGTATCTTAAAACCTATGGATTGCTATGTCTCCGAAAGAGAATCAAGCATGTGTACAGGGACATAAACGCAGCAGTGATAGGATTGGAGAGGTTCGGTGAGCAAATGAAGACCCTTTGAAGTCATATTGCATGGTACCCATTCCACGGGTTTCAACTACCCAGGTTTAAGGTATTCTTCCTTCAGCTAAAACATGCATGTGGAACCTAGAGTATGATCAACCATGTGATCGGGAGACGTGTTCAAATATGTCTCAGTTTTCGTACCCTGGTACTCGGGTGCAACATTCCAGACGCTTTACTAACACTCTCCCGACTTGGAGAGTCAGTCCCTTTAACCTCCTGTTTGGCCCAGTTTGCAATTTCTGCGGAAGATGAACAGGAATAGCGAGAACCAATGAGAGACTAGCTGGAGGTGTCTGGACGGGCAAATTTAACTCTCATTTCCCACCAGGAAGAGGAAATAACCAAAGGCTCAGCGTGCCGTGCCGGAACCAGATTAGGGCCTGAAGCCATCCTGCGGTGTTGCGGCCAGCTCACAAGAAAGCGAGTTGAAGAAAGGAGCTCAGGGGCACTGTAATTCACAAACCTGCAGAGTTATAAATGACAACTATCGTCCAAAAATATACTGAAGTAAGGCTGCCAAGAGGACTTGAAAGCGGGGCAGAATTGCAGGAAACCGATTTCAGGAGGTAGACTGGAATTGCATCGAAAGCATAGGAAAAGAGGCAGAACGTCCACAATGATGCACTTGGCCAAAAAGGGCGTATGCGTTTTTTCCTGAATATATTCAGGAAAAAACGCATACGCCCTTTTTGGCCAACCAAGCAAGCTTGCAAAGGAAATCTGCACTACAATGAAGTCTCACTTCCCCCCGGTCAAAAGGGCCATCTGAAAAAAGTGTAAAATCCAGAAAGGCAGGACAGGCCATGGAGAACTGGGAGCCTTGTTATGCTGATGGGCGGGATGTAAATTGCCAACAGACACTCGGGAGAAGTGTATGGTGTTTCCTGAAACGTCTAAAAAACAAAGCAACAGAGCCTAGGGCACTTCCACTTATGGTCCTATAGCTTAGGGAAATTAAAATCAAAAAGATACAGCCACCCCAATGTTTGGGACGCCTCTGTTTACAAGAACCTCGTTTACCGTACAAGTTCAATATCACAGAAAGTGAAAAATGGATAAAGAACTTGTGGTACTTACGTACAATGCAGTATCACTCAGCAGTGAAATCTATGTCATCAGGCCCGTAGCAGCACAATGAGTGGATTCAGGTACGATGATTCTAACTGAAATAAGTCACACAGAAAAAGAAACATCATAAGATATCAGTAATACACGGAATGTAAACTTGGCTACACAGGAACTGAATTACAGAACAGAACAGGGTCTCAAATTTAGAAAACCAACTTATGCTTGTTTAAGGGGAAAGGTGAGTTGGGGTGCTGCATCAAACCAGAGATTGAAATGAGCACAGATAAAGTTCCTTAAGCCAAATATGGAATAGACAAGAGCTACTCCTTGCTCAACGAAATGGACTCAACACCGCATATTAAACGCCTAAGAGTGTACCTGACTCTTAAGTATCTTAAAACCTATGGATTGCTATGTCTCCGAAAGAGAATCAAGCATGTGTACAGGGACATAAACGCAGCAGTGATAGGATTGGAGAGGTTCGGTGAGCAAATGAAGACCCTTTGAAGTCATATTGCATGGTACCCATTCCACGGGTTTCAACTACCCAGGTTTAAGGTATTCTTCCTTCAGCTAAAACATGCATGTGGAACCTAGAGTATGATCAACCATGTGATCGGGAGACATGTTCAAATATGTCTCAGTTTTCGTACCCTGGTACTCGGGTGCAACATTCCAGACGCTTTACTAACACTCTCCCGACTTGGAGAGTCAGTCCCTTTAACCTCCTGTTTGGCCCAGTTTGCAATTTCTGCGGAAGATGAACAGGAATAGCGAGAACCAATGAGAGACTAGCTGGAGGTGTCTGGACGGGCAAATTTAACTCTCATTTCCCACCAGGAAGAGGAAATAACCAAAGGCTCAGCGTGCCGTGCCGGAACCAGATTAGGGCCTGAAGCCATCCTGCGGTGTTGCGGCCAGCTCACAAGAAAACGAGTTGAAGAATGGAGCTCAGGGGCACTGTAATTCACAAACCTGCAGAGTTATAAATGACAACTATCGTCCAAAAATATACTGAAGTAAGGCTGCCAAGAGGACTTGAAAGCGGGGCAGAATTGCAGGAAACCGATTTCAGGAGGTAGACTGGAATTGCATCGAAAGCATAGGAAAAGAGGCAGAACGTCCACAATGATGCACTTGGCCAAAAAGGGCGTATGCGTTTTTTCCTGAATATATTCAGGAAAAAACGCATACGCCCTTTTTGGCCAACCAAGCAAGCTTGCAAAGGAAATCTGCACTACAATGAAGTCTCACTTCCCCCCGGTCAAAAGGGCCATCTGAAAAAAGTGTAAAATCCAGAAAGGCAGGACAGGCCATGGAGAACTGGGAGCCTTGTTATGCTGATGGACGGGATGTAAATTGCCAACAGACACTCGGGAGAAGTGTATGGTGTTTCCTGAAACATCTAAAAAACAAAGCAACAGAGCCTAGGGCACTTCCACTTATGGTCCTATAGCTTAGGGAAATTAAAATCAAAAAGATACAGCCACCCCAATGTTTGGGACGCCTCTGTTTACAAGAACCTCGTTTACCGTACAAGTTCAATATCACAGAAAGTGAAAAATTGATAAAGAACTTGTGGTACTTACGTACAATGCAGTATCACTCAGCAGTGAAATCTATGTCATCAGGCCCGTAGCAGCACAATGAGTGGATTCAGGTACGATGATTCTAACTGAAATAAGTCACACAGAAAAAGAAACATCATAAGATATCAGTAATACACGGAATGTAAACTTGGCTACACAGGAACTGAATTACAGAACAGAACAGGGTCTCAAATTTAGAAAACCAACTTATGCTTGTTTAAGGGGAAAGGTGAGTTGGGGTGCTGCATAAAACCAGAGATTGAAATGAGCACAGATAAAGTTCCTTAAGCCAAATATGGAATAGACAAGAGCTACTCCTTGCTCAACGAAATGGACTCAACACCGCATATTAAACGCCTAAGAGTGTACCTGACTGTTAAGTATCTTAAAACCTATGGATTGCTATGTCTCCGAAAGAGAATCAAGCATGTGTACAGGGACATAAACGCAGCAGTGATAGGATTGGAGAGGTTCGGTGAGCAAATGAAGACCCTTTGAAGTCATATTGCATGGTACCCATTCCACGGGTTTCAACTACCCAGGTTTAAGGTATTCTTCCTTCAGCTAAAACATGCATGTGGAACCTAGAGTATGATCAACCATGTGATCGGGAGACGTGTTCAAATATGTCTCAGTTTTCGTACCCTGGTACTCGGGTGCAACATTCCAGACGCTTTACTAACACTCTCCCGACTTGGAGAGTCAGTCCCTTTAACCTCCTGTTTGGCCCAGTTTGCAATTTCTGCGGAAGATGAACAGGAATAGCGAGAACCAATGAGAGACTAGCTGGAGGTGTCTGGACGGGCAAATTTAACTCTCATTTCCCACCAGGAAGAGGAAATAACCAAAGGCTCAGCGTGCCGTGCCGGAACCAGATTAGGGCCTGAAGCCATCCTGCGGTGTTGCGGCCAGCTCACAAGAAAACGAGTTGAAGAAAGGAGCTCAGGGGCACTGTAATTCACAAACCTGCAGAGTTATAAATGACAACTATCGTCCAAAAATATACTGAAGTAAGGCTGCCAAGAGGACTTGAAAGCGGGGCAGAATTGCAGGAAACCGATTTCAGGAGGTAGACTGGAATTGCATCGAAAGCATAGGAAAAGAGGCAGAACGTCCACAATGATGCACTTGGCCAAAAAGGGCGTATGCGTTTTTTGCTGAATATATTCAGGAAAAAACGCATACGCCCTTTTTGGCCAACCAAGCAAGCTTGCAAAGGAAATCTGCACTACAATGAAGTCTCACTTCCCCCCGGTCAAAAGGGCCATCTGAAAAAAGTGTAAAATCCAGAAAGGCAGGACAGGCCATGGAGAACTGGGAGCCTTGTTATGCTGATGGGCGGGATGTAAATTGCCAACAGACACTCGGGAGAAGTGTATGGTGTTTCCTGAAACATCTAAAAAACAAAGCAACAGAGCCTAGGGCACTTCCACTTATGGTCCTATAGCTTAGGGAAATTAAAATCAAAAAGATACAGCCACCCCAATGTTTGGGACGCCTCTGTTTACAAGAACCTCGTTTACCGTACAAGTTCAATATCACAGAAAGTGAAAAATGGATAAAGAACTTGTGGTACTTACGTACAATGCAGTATCACTCAGCAGTGAAATCTATGTCATCAGGCCCGTAGCAGCACAATGAGTGGATTCAGGTACGATGATTCTAACTGAAATAAGTCACACAGAAAAAGAAACATCATAAGATATCAGTAATACACGGAATGTAAACTTGGCTACACAGGAACTGAATTACAGAACAGAACAGGGTCTCAAATTTAGAAAACCAACTTATGCTTGTTTAAGGGGAAAGGTGAGTTGGGGTGCTGCATAAAACCAGAGATTGAAATGAGCACAGATAAAGTTCCTTAAGCCAAATATGGAATAGACAAGAGCTACTCCTTGCTCAACGAAATGGACTCAACACCGCATATTAAACGCCTAAGAGTGTACCTGACTCTTAAGTATCTTAAAACCTATGGATTGCTATGTCTCCGAAAGAGAATCAAGCATGTGTACAGGGACATAAACGCAGCAGTGATAGGATTGGAGAGGTTCGGTGAGCAAATGAAGACCCTTTGAAGTCATATTGCATGGTACCCATTCCACGGGTTTCAACTACCCAGGTTTAAGGTATTCTTCCTTCAGCTAAAACATGCATGTGGAACCTAGAGTATGATCAACCATGTGATCGGGAGACGTGTTCAAATATGTCTCAGTTTTCGTACCCTGGTACTCGGGTGCAACATTCCAGACGCTTTACTAACACTCTCCCGACTTGGAGAGTCAGTCCCTTTAGCCTCCTGCTTGGCCCAGTTTGCAATTTCTGCGGAAGATGAACAGGAATAGCGAGAACCAATGAGAGACTAGCTGGAGGTGTCTGGACGGGCAAATTTAACTCTCATTTCCCACCAGGAAGAGGAAATAACCAAAGGCTCAGCGTGCCGTGCCGGAACCAGATTAGGGCCTGAAGCCATCCTGCGGTGTTGCGGCCAGCTCACAAGAAAACGAGTTGAAGAAAGGAGCTCAGGGGCACTGTAATTCACAAACCTGCAGAGTTATAAATGACAACTATCGTCCAAAAATATACTGAAGTAAGGCTGCCAAGAGGACTTGAAAGCGGGGCAGAATTGCAGGAAACCGATTTCAGGAGGTAGACTGGAATTGCATCGAAAGCATAGGAAAAGAGGCAGAACGTCCACAATGATGCACTTGGCCAAAAAGGGCGTATGCGTTTTTTCCTGAATATATTCAGGAAAAAACGCATACGCCCTTTTTGGCCAACCAAGCAAGCTTGCAAAGGAAATCTGCACTACAATGAAGTCTCACTTCCCCCCGGTCAAAAGGGCCATCTGAAAAAAGTGTAAAATCCAGAAAGGCAGGACAGGCCATGGAGAACTGGGAGCCTTGTTATGCTGATGGACGGGATGTAAATTGCCAACAGACACTCGGGAGAAGTGTATGGTGTTTCCTGAAACATCTAAAAAACAAAGCAACAGAGCCTAGGGCACTTCCACTTATGGTCCTATAGCTTAGGGAAATTAAAATCAAAAAGATACAGCCACCCCAATGTTTGGGACGCCTCTGTTTACAAGAACCTCGTTTACCGTACAAGTTCAATATCACAGAAAGTGAAAAATTGATAAAGAACTTGTGGTACTTACGTACAATGCAGTATCACTCAGCAGTGAAATCTATGTCATCAGGCCCGTAGCAGCACAATGAGTGGATTCAGGTACGATGATTCTAACTGAAATAAGTCACACAGAAAAAGAAACATCATAAGATATCAGTAATACACGGAATGTAAACTTGGCTACACAGGAACTGAATTACAGAACAGAACAGGGTCTCAAATTTAGAAAACCAACTTATGCTTGTTTAAGGGGAAAGGTGAGTTGGGGTGCTGCATAAAACCAGAGATTGAAATGAGCACAGATAAAGTTCCTTAAGCCAAATATGGAATAGACAAGAGCTACTCCTTGCTCAACGAAATGGACTCAACACCGCATATTAAACGCCTAAGAGTGTACCTGACTCTTAAGTATCTTAAAACCTATGGATTGCTATGTCTCCGAAAGAGAATCAAGCATGTGTACAGGGACATAAACGCAGCAGTGATAGGATTGGAGAGGTTCGGTGAGCAAATGAAGACCCTTTGAAGTCATATTGCATGGTACCCATTCCACGGGTTTCAACTACCCAGGTTTAAGGTATTCTTCCTTCAGCTAAAACATGCATGTGGAACCTAGAGTATGATCAACCATGTGATCGGGAGACGTGTTCAAATATGTCTCAGTTTTCGTACCCTGGTACTCGGGTGCAACATTCCAGACGCTTTACTAACACTCTCCCGACTTGGAGAGTCAGTCCCTTTAACCTCCTGTTTGGCCCAGTTTGCAATTTCTGCGGAAGATGAACAGGAATAGCGAGAACCAATGAGAGACTAGCTGGAGGTGTCTGGACGGGCAAATTTAACTCTCATTTCCCACCAGGAAGAGGAAATAACCAAAGGCTCAGCGTGCCGTGCCGGAACCAGATTAGGGCCTGAAGCCATCCTGCGGTGTTGCGGCCAGCTCACAAGAAAACGAGTTGAAGAAAGGAGCTCAGGGGCACTGTAATTCACAAACCTGCAGAGTTATAAATGACAACTATCGTCCAAAAATATACTGAAGTAAGGCTGCCAAGAGGACTTGAAAGCGGGGCAGAATTGCAGGAAACCGATTTCAGGAGGTAGACTGGAATTGCATCGAAAGCATAGGAAAAGAGGCAGAACGTCCACAATGATGCACTTGGCCAAAAAGGGCGTATGCGTTTTTTGCTGAATATATTCAGGAAAAAACGCATACGCCCTTTTTGGCCAACCAAGCAAGCTTGCAAAGGAAATCTGCACTACAATGAAGTCTCACTTCCCCCCGGTCAAAAGGGCCATCTGAAAAAAGTGTAAAATCCAGAAAGGCAGGACAGGCCATGGAGAACTGGGAGCCTTGTTATGCTGATGGGCGGGATGTAAATTGCCAACAGACACTCGGGAGAAGTGTATGGTGTTTCCTGAAACATCTAAAAAACAAAGCAACAGAGCCTAGGGCACTTCCACTTATGGTCCTATAGCTTAGGGAAATTAAAATCAAAAAGATACAGCCACCCCAATGTTTGGGACGCCTCTGTTTACAAGAACCTCGTTTACCGTACAAGTTCAATATCACAGAAAGTGAAAAATGGATAAAGAACTTGTGGTACTTACGTACAATGCAGTATCACTCAGCAGTGAAATCTATGTCATCAGGCCCGTAGCAGCACAATGAGTGGATTCAGGTACGATGATTCTAACTGAAATAAGTCACACAGAAAAAGAAACATCATAAGATATCAGTAATACACGGAATGTAAACTTGGCTACACAGGAACTGAATTACAGAACAGAACAGGGTCTCAAATTTAGAAAACCAACTTATGCTTGTTTAAGGGGAAAGGTGAGTTGGGGTGCTGCATAAAACCAGAGATTGAAATGAGCACAGATAAAGTTCCTTAAGCCAAATATGGAATAGACAAGAGCTACTCCTTGCTCAACGAAATGGACTCAACACCGCATATTAAACGCCTAAGAGTGTACCTGACTCTTAAGTATCTTAAAACCTATGGATTGCTATGTCTCCGAAAGAGAATCAAGCATGTGTACAGGGACATAAACGCAGCAGTGATAGGATTGGAGAGGTTCGGTGAGCAAATGAAGACCCTTTGAAGTCATATTGCATGGTACCCATTCCACGGGTTTCAACTACCCAGGTTTAAGGTATTCTTCCTTCAGCTAAAACATGCATGTGGAACCTAGAGTATGATCAACCATGTGATCGGGAGACGTGTTCAAATATGTCTCAGTTTTCGTACCCTGGTACTCGGGTGCAACATTCCAGACGCTTTACTAACACTCTCCCGACTTGGAGAGTCAGTCCCTTTAGCCTCCTGCTTGGCCCAGTTTGCAATTTCTGCGGAAGATGAACAGGAATAGCGAGAACCAATGAGAGACTAGCTGGAGGTGTCTGGACGGGCAAATTTAACTCTCATTTCCCACCAGGAAGAGGAAATAACCAAAGGCTCAGCGTGCCGTGCCGGAACCAGATTAGGGCCTGAAGCCATCCTGCGGTGTTGCGGCCAGCTCACAAGAAAACGAGTTGAAGAAAGGAGCTCAGGGGCACTGTAATTCACAAACCTGCAGAGTTATAAATGACAACTATCGTCCAAAAATATACTGAAGTAAGGCTGCCAAGAGGACTTGAAAGCGGGGCAGAATTGCAGGAAACCGATTTCAGGAGGTAGACTGGAATTGCATCGAAAGCATAGGAAAAGAGGCAGAACGTCCACAATGATGCACTTGGCCAAAAAGGGCGTATGCGTTTTTTCCTGAATATATTCAGGAAAAAACGCATACGCCCTTTTTGGCCAACCAAGCAAGCTTGCAAAGGAAATCTGCACTACAATGAAGTCTCACTTCCCCCCGGTCAAAAGGGCCATCTGAAAAAAGTGTAAAATCCAGAAAGGCAGGACAGGCCATGGAGAACTGGGAGCCTTGTTATGCTGATGGGCGGGATGTAAATTGCCAACAGACACTCGGGAGAAGTGTATGGTGTTTCCTGAAACATCTAAAAAACAAAGCAACAGAGCCTAGGGCACTTCCACTTATGGTCCTATAGCTTAGGGAAATTAAAATCAAAAAGATACAGCCACCCCAATGTTTGGGACGCCTCTGTTTACAAGAACCTCGTTTACCGTACAAGTTCAATATCACAGAAAGTGAAAAATGGATAAAGAACTTGTGGTACTTACGTACAATGCAGTACCACTCAGCAGTGAAATCTATGTCATCAGGCCCGTAGCAGCACAATGAGTGGATTCAGGTACGATGATTCTAACTGAAATAAGTCACACAGAAAAAGAAACATCATAAGATATCAGTAATACACGGAATGTAAACTTGGCTACACAGGAACTGAATTACAGAACAGAACAGGGTCTCAAATTTAGAAAACCAACTTATGCTTGTTTAAGGGGAAAGGTGAGTTGGGGTGCTGCATAAAACCAGAGATTGAAATGAGCACAGATAAAGTTCCTTAAGCCAAATATGGAATAGACAAGAGCTACTCCTTGCTCAACGAAATGGACTCAACACCGCATATTAAACGCCTAAGAGTGTACCTGACTCTTAAGTATCTTAAAACCTATGGATTGCTATGTCTCCGAAAGAGAATCAAGCATGTGTACAGGGACATAAACGCAGCAGTGATAGGATTGGAGAGGTTCGGTGAGCAAATGAAGACCCTTTGAAGTCATATTGCATGGTACCCATTCCACGGGTTTCAACTACCCAGGTTTAAGGTATTCTTCCTTCAGCTAAAACATGCATGTGGAACCTAGAGTATGATCAACCATGTGATCGGGAGACGTGTTCAAATATGTCTCAGTTTTCGTACCCTGGTACTCGGGTGCAACATTCCAGACGCTTTACTAACACTCTCCCGACTTGGAGAGTCAGTCCCTTTAACCTCCTGTTTGGCCCAGTTTGCAATTTCTGCGGAAGATGAACAGGAATAGCGAGAACCAATGAGAGACTAGCTGGAGGTGTCTGGACGGGCAAATTTAACTCTCATTTCCCACCAGGAAGAGGAAATAACCAAAGGCTCAGCGTGCCGTGCCGGAACCAGATTAGGGTCTGAAGCCATCCTGCGGTGTTGCGGCCAGCTCACAAGAAAGCGAGTTGAAGAAAGGAGCTCAGGGGCACTGTAATTCACAAACCTGCAGAGTTATAAATGACAACTATCGTCCAAAAATATACTGAAGTAAGGCTGCCAAGAGGACTTGAAAGCGGGGCAGAATTGCAGGAAACCGATTTCAGGAGGTAGACTGGAATTGCATCGAAAGCATAGGAAAAGAGGCAGAACGTCCACAATGATGCACTTGGCCAAAAAGGGCGTATGCGTTTTTTCCTGAATATATTCAGGAAAAAACGCATACGCCCTTTTTGGCCAACCAAGCAAGCTTGCAAAGGAAATCTGCACTACAATGAAGTCTCACTTCCCCCCGGTCAAAAGGGCCATCTGAAAAAAGTGTAAAATCCAGCAAGGCAGGACAGGCCATGGAGAACTGGGAGCCTTGTTATGCTGATGGGCGGGATGTAAATTGCCAACAGACACTCGGGAGAAGTGTATGGTGTTTCCTGAAACATCTAAAAAACAAAGCAACAGAGCCTAGGGCACTTCCACTTATGGTCCTATAGCTTAGGGAAATTAAAATCAAAAAGATACAGCCACCCCAATGTTTGGGACGCCTCTGTTTACAAGAACCTCGTTTACCGTACAAGTTCAATATCACAGAAAGTGAAAAATGGGTAAAGAACTTGTGGTACTTACGTACAATGCAGTATCACTCAGCAGTGAAATCTATGTCATCAGACCCGTAGCAGCACAATGAGTGGATTCAGGTACGATGATTCTAACTGAAATAAGTCACACAGAAAAAGAAACATCATAAGATATCAGTAATACACGGAATGTAAACTTGGCTACACAGGAACTGAATTACAGAACAGAACAGGGTCTCAAATTTAGAAAACCAACTTATGCTTGTTTAAGGGGAAAGGTGAGTTGGGGTGCTGCATAAAACCAGAGATTGAAATGAGCACAGATAAAGTTCCTTAAGCCAAATATGGAATAGACAAGAGCTACTCCTTGCTCAACGAAATGGACTCAACACCGCATATTAAACGCCTAAGAGTGTACCTGACTCTTAAGTATCTTAAAACCTATGGATTGCTATGTCTCCGAAAGAGAATCAAGCATGTGTACAGGGACATAAACGCAGCAGTGATAGGATTGGAGAGGTTCGGTGAGCAAATGAAGACCCTTTGAAGTCATATTGCATGGTACCCATTCCACGGGTTTCAACTACCCAGGTTTAAGGTATTCTTCCTTCAGCTAAAACATGCATGTGGAACCTAGAGTATGATCAACCATGTGATCGGGAGACGTGTTCAAATATGTCTCAGTTTTCGTACCCTGGTACTCGGGTGCAACATTCCAGACGCTTTACTAACACTCTCCCGACTTGGAGAGTCAGTCCCTTTAACCTCCTGTTTGGCCCAGTTTGCAATTTCTGCGGAAGATGAACAGGAATAGCGAGAACCAATGAGAGACTAGCTGGAGGTGTCTGGACGGGCAAATTTAACTCTCATTTCCCACCAGGAAGAGGAAATAACCAAAGGCTCAGCGTGCCGTGCCGGAACCAGATTAGGGCCTGAAGCCATCCTGCGGTGTTGCGGCCAGCTCACAAGAAAACGAGTTGAAGAAAGGAGCTCAGGGGCACTGTAATTCACAAACCTGCAGAGTTATAAATGACAACTATCGTCCAAAAATATACTGAAGTAAGGCTGCCAAGAGGACTTGAAAGCGGGGCAGAATTGCAGGAAACCGATTTCAGGAGGTAGACTGGAATTGCATCGAAAGCATAGGAAAAGAGGCAGAACGTCCACAATGATGCACTTGGCCAAAAAGGGCGTATGCGTTTTTTCCTGAATATATTCAGGAAAAAACGCATACGCCCTTTTTGGCCAACCAAGCAAGCTTGCAAAGGAAATCTGCACTACAATGAAGTCTCACTTCCCCCCGGTCAAAAGGGCCATCTGAAAAAAGTGTAAAATCCAGAAAGGCAGGACAGGCCATGGAGAACTGGGAGCCTTGTTATGCTGATGGGCGGGATGTAAACTGCCAACAGACACTCGGGAGAAGTGTATGGTGTTTCCTGAAACATCTAAAAAACAAAGCAACAGAGCCTAGGGCACTGCCACTTATGGTCCTATAGCTTAGGGAAATTAAAATCAAAAAGATACAGCCACCCCAATGTTTGGGACGCCTCTGTTTACAAGAACCTCGTTTACCGTACAAGTTCAATATCACAGAAAGTGAAAAATGGATAAAGAACTTGTGGTACTTACGTACAATGCAGTATCACTCAGCAGTGAAATCTATGTCATCAGGCCCGTAGCAGCACAATGAGTGGATTCAGGTACGATGATTCTAACTGAAATAAGTCACACAGAAAAAGAAACATCATAAGATATCAGTAATACACGGAATGTAAACTTGGCTACACAGGAACTGAATTACAGAACAGAACAGGGTCTCAAATTTAGAAAACCAACTTATGCTTGTTTAAGGGGAAAGGTGAGTTGGGGTGCTGCATCAAACCAGAGATTGAAATGAGCACAGATAAAGTTCCTTAAGCCAAATATGGAATAGACAAGAGCTACTCCTTGCTCAACGAAATGGACTCAACACCGCATATTAAACGCCTAAGAATGTACCTGACTCTTAAGTATCTTAAAACCTATGGATTGCTATGTCTCCGAAAGAGAATCAAGCATGTGTACAGGGACATAAACGCAGCAGTGATAGGATTGGAGAGGTTCGGTGAGCAAATGAAGACCCTTTGAAGTCATATTGCATGGTACCCATTCCACGGGTTTCAACTACCCAGGTTTAAGGTATTCTTCCTTCAGCTAAAACATGCATGCGGAACCTAGAGTATGATCAACCATGTGATCGGGAGACGTGTTCAAATATGTCTCAGTTTTCGTACCCTGGTACTCGGGTGCAACATTCCAGACGCTTTACTAACACTCTCCCGACTTGGAGAGTCAGTCCCTTTAACCTCCTGTTTGGCCCAGTTTGCAATTTCTGCGGAAGATGAACAGGAATAGCGAGAACCAATGAGAGACTAGCTGGAGGTGTCTGGACGGGCAAATTTAACTCTCATTTCCCACCAGGAAGAGGAAATAACCAAAGGCTCAGCGTGCCGTGCCGGAACCAGATTAGGGCCTGAAGCCATCCTGCGGTGTTGCGGCCAGCTCACAAGAAAACGAGTTGAAGAAAGGAGCTCAGGGGCACTGTAATTCACAAACCTGCAGATTTATAAATGACAGCTATCGTCCGAAAATATACTGAAGTAGGGCTGCCAAGAGGACTTGAAAGCGGGGCAGAATTGCAGGAAACCGATTTCAGGAGGTAGACTGGAATTGCATCGAAAGCATAGGAAAAGAGGCAGAACGTCCACAATGATGCACTTGGCCAAAAAGGGCGTATGCGTTTTTTCCTGAATATATTCAGGAAAAAACGCATACGCCCTTTTTGGCCAACCAAGCAAGCTTGCAAAGGAAATCTGCACTACAATGAAGTCTCACTTCCCCCCGGTCAAAAGGGCCATCTGAAAAAAGTGTAAAATCCAGAAAGGCAGGACAGGCCATGGAGAACTGGGAGCCTTGTTATGCTGATGGGCGGGATGTAAATTGCCAACAGACATTCGGGAGAAGTGTATGGTGTTTCCTGAAACATCTAAAAAACAAAGCAACAGAGCCTAGGGCACTTCCACTTATGGTCCTATAGCTTAGGGAAATTAAAATCAAAAAGATACAGCCACCCCAATGTTTGGGACGCCTCTGTTTACAAGAACCTCGTTTACCGTACAAGTTTAATATCACAGAAAGTGAAAAATGGATAAAGAACTTGTGGTACTTACGTACAATGCAGTATCACTCAGCAGTGAAATCTATGTCATCAGGCCCGTAGCAGCACAATGAGTGGATTCAGGTACGATGATTCTAACTGAAATAAGTCACACAGAAAAAGAAACATCATAAGATATCAGTAATACACGGAATGTAAACTTGGCTACACAGGAACTGAATTACAGAACAGAACAGGGTCTCAAATTTAGAAAACCAACTTATGCTTGTTTAAGGGGAAAGGTGAGTTGGGGTGCTGCATAAAACCAGAGATTGAAATGAGCACAGATAAAGTTCCTTAAGCCAAATATGGAATAGACAAGAGCTACTCCTTGCTCAACGAAATGGACTCAACACCGCATATTAAACGCCTAAGAATGTACCTGACTCTTAAGTATCTTAAAACCTATGGATTGCTATGTCTCCGAAAGAGAATCAAGCATGTGTACAGGGACATAAACGCAGCAGTGATAGGATTGGAGAGGTTCGGTGAGCAAATGAAGACCCTTTGAAGTCATATTGCATGGTACCCATTCCACGGGTTTCAACTACCCAGGTTTAAGGTATTCTTCCTTCAGCTAAAACATGCATGTGGAACCTAGAGTATGATCAACCATGTGATCGGGAGACGTGTTCAAATATGTCTCAGTTTTCGTACCCTGGTACTCGGGTGCAACATTCCAGACGCTTTACTAACACTCTCCCGACTTGGAGAGTCAGTCCCTTTAACCTCCTGTTTGGCCCAGTTTGCAATTTCTGCGGAAGATGAACAGGAATAGCGAGAACCAATGAGAGACTAGCTGGAGGTGTCTGGACGGGCAAATTTAACTCCCATTTCCCACCAGGAAGAGGAAAGAACCAAAGGCTCAGCGTGCCGTGCCGGAACCAGATTAGGGCCTGAAGCCATCCTGCGGTGTTGCGGCCAGCTCACAAGAAAGCGAGTTGAAGAAAGGAGCTCAGGGACACTGTAATTCACAAACCTGCAGAGTTATAAATGACAACTATCGTCCAAAAATATACTGAAGTAAGGCTGCCAAGAGGACTTGAAAGCGGGGCAGAATTGCAGGAAACCGATTTCAGGAGGTAGACTGGAATTGCATTGAAAGCATAGGAAAAGAGGCAGAACGTCCACAATGATGCACTTGGCCAAAAAGGGCGTATGCGTTTTTTCCTGAATATATTCAGGAAAAAACGCATACGCCCTTTTTGGCCAACCAAGCAAGCTTGCAAAGGAAATCTGCACTACAATGAAGTCTCACTTCCCCCCGGTCAAAAGGGCCATCTGAAAAAAGTGTAAAATCCAGAAAGGCAGGACAGGCCATGGAGAACTGGGAGCCTTGTTATGCTGATGGGCGGGATGTAAATTGCCAACAGACACTCGGGAGAAGTGTATGGTGTTTCCTGAAACATCTAAAAAACAAAGCAACAGAGCCTAGGGCACGTCCACTTATGGTCCTATAGCTTAGGGAAATTAAAATCAAAAAGATACAGCCACCCCAATGTTTGGGACGCCTCTGTTTACAAGAACCTCGTTTACCGTACAAGTTCAATATCACAGAAAGTGAAAAATGGATAAAGAACTTGTGGTACTTACGTACAATGCAGTATCACTCAGCAGTGAAATCTATGTCATCAGGCCCGTAGCAGCACAATGAGTGGATTCAGGTACGATGATTCTAACTGAAATAAGTCACACAGAAAAAGAAACATCATAAGATATCACTAATACACGGAATGTAAACTTGGCTACACAGGAACTGAATTACAGAACAGAACAGGGTCTCAAATTTAGAAAACCAACTTATGCTTGTTTAAGGGTAAAGGTGAGTTGGGGTGCTGCATAAAACCAGAGATTGAAATGAGCACAGATAAAGTTCCTTAAGCCAAATATGGAATAGACAAGAGCTACTCCTTGCTCAACAAAATGGACTCAACACCGCATATTAAACGCCTAAGAATGTACCTGACTCTTAAGTATCTTAAAACCTATGGATTGCTATGTCTCCGAAAGAGAATCAAGCATGTGTACAGGGACATAAACGCAGCAGTGATAGGATTGGAGAGGTTCGGTGAGCAAATGAAGACCCTTTGAAGTCATATTGCATGGTACCCATTCCACGGGTTTCAACTACCCAGGTTTAAGGTATTCTTCCTTCAGCTAAAACATGCATGTGGAACCTAGAGCATGATCAACCATGTGATCGGGAGACGTGTTCAAATATGTCTCAGTTTTCGTACCCTGGTACTCGGGTGCAACATTCCAGACGCTTTACTAACACTCTCCCGACTTGGAGAGTCAGTCCCTTTAATCTCCTGTTTGGCCCAGTTGCAATTTCTGCGGAAGATGAACAGGAATAGCGAGAACCAATGAGAGACTAGCTGGAGGTGTCTGGACGGGCAAATTTAACTCTCATTTCCCACCAGGAAGAGGAAATAACCAAAGGCTCAGCGTGCCGTGCCGGAACCAGATTAGGGCCTGAAGCCATCCTGCGGTGTTGCGGCCAGCTCACAAGAAAGCGAGTTGAAGAAAGGAGCTCAGGGGCACTGTAATTCACAAACCTGCAGAGTTATAAATGACAACTATCGTCCAAAAATATACTGAAGTAAGGCTGCCAAGAGGACTTGAAAGCGGGGCAGAATTGCAGGAAACCGATTTCAGGAGGTAGACTGGAATTGCATTGAAAGCATAGGAAAAGAGGCAGAACGTCCACAATGATGCACTTGGCCAAAAAGGGCGTATGCGTTTTTTCCTGAATATATTCAGGAAAAAACGCATACGCCCTTTTTGGCCAACCAAGCAAGCTTGCAAAGGAAATCTGCACTACAATGAAGTCTCACTTCCCCCCGGTCAAAAGGGCCATCTGAAAAAAGGGTAAAATCCAGAAAGGCAGGACAGGCCATGGAGAACTGGGAGCCTTGTTATGCTGATGGGCGGGATGTAAATTGCCAACAGACACTCGGGAGAAGTGTATGGTGTTTCCTGAAACATCTAAAAAACAAAGCAACAGAGCCTAGGGCACTTCCACTTATGGTCCTATAGCTTAGGGAAATTAAAATCAAAAAGATACAGCCACCCCAATGTTTGGGACGCCTCTGTTTACAAGAACCTCATTTACCGTACAAGTTCAATATCACAGAAAGTGAAAAATGGATAAAGAACTTGTGGTACTTACGTACAATGCAGTATCACTCAGCAGTGAAATCTATGTCATCAGGCCCGTAGCAGCACAATGAGTGGATTCAGGTACGATGATTCTAACTGAAATAAGTCACACAGAAAAAGAAACATCATAAGATATCAGTAATACACGGAATGTAAACTTGGCTACACAGGAACTGAATTACAGAACAGAACAGGGTCTCAAATTTAGAAAACCAACTTATGCTTGTTTAAGGGGAAAGGTGAGTTGGGGTGCTGCATCAAACCAGAGATTGAAATGAGCACAGATAAAGTTCCTTAAGCCAAATATGGAATAGACAAGAGCTACTCCTTGCTCAACGAAATGGACTCAACACCGCATATTAAACGCCTAAGAATGTACCTGACTCTTAAGTATCTTAAAACCTATGGATTGCTATGTCTCCGAAAGAGAATCAAGCATGTGTACAGGGACATAAACGCAGCAGTGATAGGATTGGAGAGGTTCGGTGAGCAAATGAAGACCCTTTGAAGTCATATTGCATGGTACCCATTCCACGGGTTTCAACTACCCAGGTTTAAGGTATTCTTCCTTCAGCTAAAACATGCATGTGGAACCTAGAGTATGATCACCCATCCGATCGGGAGACGTGTTCAAATATGTCTCAGTTTTCGTACCCTGGTACTCGGGTGCAACATTCCAGACGCTTTACTAACACTCTCCCGACTTGGAGAGTCAGTCCCTTTAACCTCCTGTTTGGCCCAGTTTGCAATTTCTGCGGAAGATGAACAGGAATAGCGAGAACCAATGAGAGACTAGCTGGAGGTGTCTGGACGGGCAAATTTAACTCTCATTTCCCACCAGGAAGAGGAAATAACCAAAGGCTCAGCGTGCCGTGCCGGAACCAGATTAGGGCCTGAAGCCATCCTGCGGTGTTGCGGCCAGCTCACAAGAAAGCGAGTTGAAGAAAGGAGCTCAGGGGCACTGTAATTCACAAACCTGCAGAGTTATAAATGACAACTATCGTCCAAAAATATACTGAAGTAAGGCTGCCAAGAGGACTTGAAAGCGGGGCAGAATTGCAGGAAACCGATTTCAGGAGGTAGACTGGAATTGCATTGAAAGCATAGGAAAAGAGGCAGAACGTCCACAATGATGCACTTGGCCAAAAAGGGCGTATGCGTTTTTTCCTGAATATATTCAGGAAAAAACGCATACGCCCTTTTTGGCCAACCAAGCAAGCTTGCAAAGGAAATCTGCACTACAATGAAGTCTCACTTCCCCCCGGTCAAAAGGGCCATCTGAAAAAAGTGTAAAATCCAGAAAGGCAGGACAGGCCATGGAGAACTGGGAGCCTTGTTATGCTGATGGGCGGGATGTAAACTGCCAACAGACACTCGGGAGAAGTGTATGGTGTTTCCTGAAACGTCTAAAAAACAAAGCAACAGAGCCTAGGGCACTGCCACTTATGGTCCTATAGCTTAGGGAAATTAAAATCAAAAAGATACAGCCACCCCAATGTTTGGGACGCCTCTGTTTACAAGAACCTCGTTTACCGTACAAGTTCAATATCACAGAAAGTGAAAAATGGATAAAGAACTTGTGGTACTTACGTACAATGCAGTATCACTCAGCAGCGAAATCTATGTCATCAGGCCCGTAGCAGCACAATGAGTGGATTCAGGTACGATGATTCTAACTGAAATAAGTCACACAGAAAAAGAAACATCATAAGATATCAGTAATACACGGAATGTAAACTTGGCTACACAGGAACTGAATTACAGAACAGAACAGGGTCTCAAATTTAGAAAACCAACTTATGCTTGTTTAAGGGTAAAGGTGAGTTGGGGTGCTGCATAAAACCAGAGATTGAAATGAGCACAGATAAAGTTCCTTAAGCCAAATATGGAATAGACAAGAGCTACTCCTTGCTCAACGAAATGGACTCAACACCGCATATTAAACGCCTAAGAATGTACCTGACTCTTAAGTATCTTAAAACCTATGGATTGCTATGTCTCCGAAAGAGAATCAAGCATGTGTACAGGGACATAAACGCAGCAGTGATAGGATTGGAGAGGTTCGGTGAGCAAATGAAGACCCTTTGAAGTCATATTGCATGGTACCCATTCCACGGGTTTCAACTACCCAGGTTTAAGGTATTCTTCCTTCAGCTAAAACATGCATGTGGAACCTAGAGTATGATCAACCATGTGATCGGGAGACGTGTTCAAATATGTCTCAGTTTTCGTACCCTGGTACTCGGGTGCAACATTCCAGACGCTTTACTAACACTCTCCCGACTTGGAGAGTCAGTCCCTTTAACCTCCTGTTTGGCCCAGTTTGCAATTTCTGCGGAAGATGAACAGGAATAGCGAGAACCAATGAGAGACTAGCTGGAGGTGTCTGGACGGGCAAATTTAACTCTCATTTCCCACCAGGAAGAGGAAATAACCAAAGGCTCAGCATGCCGTGCCGGAACCAGATTAGGGCCTGAAGCCATCCTGCGGTGTTGCGGCCAGCTCACAAGAAAACGAGTTGAAGAAAGGAGCTCAGGGGTACTGTAATTCACAAACCTGCAGAGTTATAAATGACAACTATCGTCCAAAAATATACTGAAGTAAGGCTGCCAAGAGGACTTGAAAGCGGGGCAGAATTGCAGGAAACCGATTTCAGGAGGTAGACTGGAATTGCATTGAAAGCATAGGAAAAGAGGCAGAACGTCCACAATGATGCACTTGGCCAAAAAGGGCGTATGCGTTTTTTCCTAGGAAAAAACGCATACGCCCTTTTTGGCCAACCAAGCAAGCTTGCAAAGGAAATCTGCACTACAATGAAGTCTCACTTCCCCCCGGTCAAAAGGGCCATCTGAAAAAAGTGTAAAATCCAGAAAGGCAGGACAGGCCATGGAGAACTGGGAGCCTTGTTATGCTGATGGGCGGGATGTAAATTGCCAACAGACACTCGGGAGAAGTGTATGGTGTTTCCTGAAACGTCTAAAAAACAAAGCAACAGAGCCTAGGGCACTTCCACTTATGGTCCTATAGCTTAGGGAAATTAAAATCAAAAAGATACAGCCACCCCAATGTTTGGGACGCCTCTGTTTACAAGAACCTCGTTTACCGTACAAGTTCAATATCACAGAAAGTGAAAAATGGATAAAGAACTTGTGGTACTTACGTACAATGCAGTATCACTCAGCAGTGAAATCTATGTCATCAGGCCCGTAGCAGCACAATGAGTGGATTCAGGTATGATGATTCTAACTGAAATAAGTCACACAGAAAAAGAAACATCATAAGATATCAGTAATACACGGAATGTAAACTTGGCTACACAGGAACTGAATTACAGAACAGAACAGGGTCTCAAATTTAGAAAACCAACTTATGCTTGTTTAAGGGTAAAGGTGAGTTGGGGTGCTGCATAAAACCAGAGATTGAAATGAGCACAGATAAAGTTCCTTAAGCCAAATATGGAATAGACAAGAGCTACTCCTTGCTCAACGAAATGGACTCAACACCCCATATTAAACGCCTAAGAATGTACCTGACTCTTAAGTATCTTAAAACCTATGGATTGCTATGTCTCCGAAAGAGAATCAAGCATGTGTACAGGGACATAAACGCAGCAGTGATAGGATTGGAGAGGTTCGGTGAGCAAATGAAGACCCTTTGAAGTCATATTGCATGGTACCCATTCCACGGGTTTCAACTACCCAGGTTTAAGGTATTCTTCCTTCAGCTAAAACATGCATGTGGAACCTAGAGTATGATCAACCATGTGATCGGGAGACGTGTTCAAATATGTCTCAGTTTTCATACCCTGGTACTCGGGTGCAACATTCCAGACGCTTTACTAACACTCTCCCGACTTGGAGAGTCAGTCCCTTTAACCTCCTGTTTGGCCCAGTTTGCAATTTCTGCGGAAGATGAACAGGAATAGCGAGAACCAATGAGAGACTAGCTGGAGGTGTCTGGACGGGCAAATTTAACTCTCATTTCCCACCAGGAAGAGGAAATAACCAAAGGCTCAGCGTGCCGTGCCGGAACCAGATTAGGGCCTGAAGCCATCCTGCGGTGTTGCGGCCAGCTCACAAGAAAGCGAGTTGAAGAAAGGAGCTCAGGGCACTGTAATTCACAAACCTGCAGAGTTATAAATGACAACTATCGTCCAAAAATATACTGAAGTAAGGCTGCCAAGAGGACTTGAAAGCGGGGCAGAATTGCAGGAAACCGATTTCAGGAGGTAGACTGGAATTGCATTGAAAGCATAGGAAAAGAGGCAGAACGTCCACAATGATGCACTTGGCCAAAAAGGGCGTATGCGTCTTTTCCTGAATATATTCAGGAAAAAACGCATACGCCCTTTTTGGCCAACCAAGCAAGCTTGCAAAGGAAATCTGCACTACAATGAAGTCTCACTTCCCCCCGGTCAAAAGGGCCATCTGAAAAAAGTGTAAAATCCAGAAAGGCAGGACAGGCCATGGAGAACTGGGAGCCTTGTTATGCTGATGGGCGGGATGTACATTGCCAACAGACACTCGGGAGAAGTGTATGGTGTTTCCTGAAACGTCTAAAAAACAAAGCAACAGAGCCTAGGGCACTTCCACTTATGGTCCTATAGCTTAGGGAAATTAAAATCCAAAAGATACAGCCACCCCAATGTTTGGGACGCCTCTGTTTACAAGAACCTCGTTTACCGTACAAGTTCAATATCACAGAAAGTGAAAAATGGATAAAGAACTTGTGGTACTTACGTACAATGCAGTATCACTCAGCAGTGAAATCTATGTCATCAGGCCCGTAGCAGCACAATGAGTGGATTCAGGTACGATGATTCTAACTGAAATAAGTCACACAGAAAAAGAAACATCATAAGATATCAGTAATACACGGAATGTAAACTTGGCTACACAGGAACTGAATTACAGAACAGAACAGGGTCTCAAATTTAGAAAACCAACTTATGCTTGTTTAAGGGGAAAGGTGAGTTGGGGTGCTGCATCAAACCAGAGATTGAAATGAGCACAGATAAAGTTCCTTAAGCCAAATATGGAATAGACAAGAGCTACTCCTTGCTCAACGAAATGGACTCAACACCGCATATTAAACGCCTAAGAATGTACCTGACTCTTAAGTATCTTAAAACCTATAGATTGCTATGTCTCCGAAAGAGAATCAAGCATGTGTACAGGGACATAAACGCAGCAGTGATAGGATTGGAGAGGTTCGGTGAGCAAATGAAGACCCTTTGAAGTCATATTGCATGGTACCCATTCCACGGGTTTCAACTACCCAGGTTTAAGGTATTCTTCCTTCAGCTAAAACATACATGTGGAACCTAGAGTATGATCAACCATGTGATCGGGAGACGTGTTCAAATATGTCTCAGTTTTCGTACCCTGGTACTCGGGTGCAACATTCCAGACGCTTTACTAACACTCTCCCGACTTGGAGAGTCAGTCCCTTTAACCTCCTGTTTGGCCCAGTTTGCAATTTCTGCGGAAGATGAACAGGAATAGCGAGAACCAATGAGAGACTAGCTGGAGGTGTCTGGACGGGCAAATTTAACTCTCATTTCCCACCAGGAAGAGGAAATAACCAAAGGCTCAGCGTGCCGTGCCGGAACCAGATTAGGGCCTGAAGGCATCCTGCGGTGTTGCGGCCAGCTCACAAGAAAGCGAGTTGAAGAAAGGAGCTCAGGGGCACTGTAATTCACAAACCTGCAGAGTTATAAATGACAACTATCGTCCAAAAATATACTGAAGTAAGGCTGCCAAGGGGACTTGAAAGCGGGGCAGAATTGCAGGAAACCGATTTCAGGAGGTAGACTGGAATTGCATTGAAAGCATAGGAAAAGAGGCAGAACGTCCACAATGATGCACTTGGCCAAAAAGGGCATATGCGTTTTTTCCTGAATATATTCAGGAAAAAACGCATACGCCCTTTTTGGCCAACCAAGCAAGCTTGCAAAGGAAATCTGCACTACAATGAAGTCTCACTTCCCCCCGGTCAAAAGGGCCATCTGAAAAAAGTGTAAAATCCAGAAAGGCAGGACAGGCCATGGAGAACTGGGAGCCTTGTTATGCTGATGGGCGGGATGTAAATTGCCAACAGACACTCGGGAGAAGTGTATGGTGTTTCCTGAAACGTCTAAAAAACAAAGCAACAGAGCCTAGGGCACTTCCACTTATGGTCCTATAGCTTAGGGAAATTAAAATCCAAAAGATACAGCCACCCCAATGTTTGGGACGCCTCTGTTTACAAGAACCTCGTTTACCGTACAAGTTCAATATCACAGAAAGTGAAAAATGGATAAAGAACTTGTGGTACTTACGTACAATGCAGTATCACTCAGCAGTGAATCTATGTCATCAGGCCCGTAGCAGCACAATGAGTGGATTCAGGTACGATGATTCTAACAAAATAAGTCACACAGAAAAAGAAACATCATAAGATATCAGTAAAACACGGAATGTAAACTTGGCTACACAGGAACTGAATTACAGAACAGAACAGGGTCTCAAATTTAGAAAACCAACTTATGCTTGTTTAAGGGTAAAGGTGAGTTGGGGTGCTGCATAAAACCAGAGATTGAAATGAGCACAGATAAAGTTCCTTAAGCCAAATATGGAATAGACAAGAGCTACTCCTTGCTCAACGAAATGGACTCAACACCGCATATTAAACGCCTAAGAATGTACCTGACTCTTAAGTATCTTAAAACCTATGGATTGCTATGTCTCCGAAAGAGAATCAAGCATGTGTACAGGGACATAAACGCAGCAGTGATAGGATTGGAGAGGTTCGGTGAGCAAATGAAGACCCTTTGAAGTCATATTGCATGGTACCCATTCCACGGGTTTCAACTACCCAGGTTTAAGGTATTCTTCCTTCAGCTAAAACATGCATGTGGAACCTAGAGTATGATCACCCATGTGATCGGGAGACGTGTTCAAATATGTCTCAGTTTTCGTACCCTGGTACTCGGGTGCAACATTCCAGACGCTTTACTAACACTCTCCCGACTTGGAGAGTCAGTCCCTTTAACCTCCTGTTTGGCCCAGTTTGCAATTTCTGCGGAAGATGAACAGGAATAGCGAGAACCAATGAGAGACTAGCTGGAGGTGTCTGGACGGGCAAATTTAACTCTCATTTCCCACCAGGAAGAGGAAATAACCAAAGGCTCAGCGTGCCGTGCCGGAACCAGATTAGGGCCTGAAGCCATCCTGCGGTGTTGCGGCCAGCTCACAAGAAAGCGAGTTGAAGAAAGGAGCTCAGGGGCACTGTAATTCACAAACCTGCAGAGTTATAAATGACAACTATCGTCCAAAAATATACTGAAGTAAGGCTGCCAAGAGGACTTGAAAGCGGGGCAGAATTGCAGGAAACCGATTTCAGGAGGTAGACTGGAATTGCATTGAAAGCATAGGAAAAGAGGCAGAACGTCCACAATGATGCACTTGGCCAAAAAGGGCGTATGCGTTTTTTCCTGAATATATTCAGGAAAAAACGCATACGCCCTTTTTGGCCAACCAAGCAAGCTTGCAAAGGAAATCTGCACTACAATGAAGTCTCACTTCCCCCCGGTCAAAAGGGCCATCTGAAAAAAGTGTAAAATCCAGAAAGGCAGGACAGGCCATGGAGAACTGGGAGCCTTGTTATGCTGATGGGCGGGATGTAAATTGCCAACAGACACTCGGGAGAAGTGTATGGTGTTTCCTGAAACGTCTAAAAAACAAAGCAACAGAGCCTAGGGCACTTCCACTTATGGTCCTATAGCTTAGGGAAATTAAAATCAAAAAGATACAGCCACCCCAATGTTTGGGACGCCTCTGTTTACAAGAACCTGGTTTACCGTACAAGTTCAATATCACAGAAAGTGAAAAATGGATAAAGAACTTGTGGTACTTACGTACAATGCAGTATCACTCAGCAGCGAAATCTATGTCATCAGGCCCGTAGCAGCACAATGAGTGGATTCAGGTACGATGATTCTAACTGAAATAAGTCACACAGAAAAAGAAACATCATAAGATATCAGTAATACACGGAATGTAAACTTGGCTACACAGGAACTGAATTACAGAACAGAACAGGGTCTCAAATTTAGAAAACCAACTTATGCTTGTTTAAGGGTAAAGGTGAGTTGGGGTGCTGCATCAAACCAGAGATTGAAATGAGCACAGATAAAGTTCCTTAAGCCAAATATGGAATAGACAAGAGCTACTCCTTGCTCAACGAAATGGACTCAACACCGCATATTAAACGCCTAAGAATGTACCTGACTCTTAAGTATCTTAAAACCTATGGATTGCTATGTCTCCGAAAGAGAATCAAGCATGTGTACAGGGACATAAACGCAGCAGTGATAGGATTGGAGAGGTTCGGTGAGCAAATGAAGACCCTTTGAAGTCATATTGCATGGTACCCATTCCACGGGTTTCAACTACCCAGGTTTAAGGTATTCTTCCTTCAGCTAAAACATGCATGTGGAACCTAGAGTATGATCACCCATGTGATCGGGAGACGTGTTCAAATATGTCTCAGTTTTCGTACCCTGGTACTCGGGTGCAACATTCCAGACGCTTTACTAACACTCTCCCGACTTGGAGAGTCAGTCCCTTTAACCTCCTGTTTGGCCCAGTTTGCAATTTCTGCGGAAGATGAACAGGAATAGCGAGAACCAATGAGAGACTAGCTGGAGGTGTCTGGACGGGCAAATTTAACTCTCATTTCCCACCAGGAAGAGGAAATAACCAAAGGCTCAGCGTGCCGTGCCGGAACCAGATTAGGGCCTGAAGCCATCCTGCGGTGTTGCGGCCAGCTCACAAGAAAGCGAGTTGAAGAAAGGAGCTCAGGGGCACTGTAATTCACAAACCTGCAGAGTTATAAATGACAACTATCGTCCAAAAATATACTGAAGTAAGGCTGCCAAGAGGACTTGAAAGCGGGGCAGAATTGCAGGAAACCGATTTCAGGAGGTAGACTGGAATTGCATTGAAAGCATAGGAAAAGAGGCAGAACGTCCACAATGATGCACTTGGCCAAAAAGGGCGTATGCGTTTTTTCCTGAATATATTCAGGAAAAAACGCATACGCCCTTTTTGGCCAACCAAGCAAGCTTGCAAAGGAAATCTGCACTACAATGAAGTCTCACTTCCCCCCGGTCAAAAGGGCCATCTGAAAAAAGTGTAAAATCCAGAAAGGCAGGACAGGCCATGGAGAACTGGGAGCCTTGTTATGCTGATGGGCGGGATGTAAATTGCCAACAGACACTCGGGAGAAGTGTATGGTGTTTCCTGAAACATCTAAAAAACAAAGCAACAGAGCCTAGGGCACTTCCACTTATGGTCCTATAGCTTAGGGAAATTAAAATCAAAAAGATACAGCCACCCCAATGTTTGGGACGCCTCTGTTTACAAGAACCTCGTTTACCGTACAAGTTCAATATCACAGAAAGTGAAAAATGGATAAAGAACTTGTGGTACTTACGTACAATGCAGTATCACTCAGCAGTGAAATCTATGTCATCAGGCCCGTAGCAGCACAATGAGTGGATTCAGGTACGATGATTCTAACTGAAATAAGTCACACAGAAAAAGAAACATCATAAGATATCAGTAATACACGGAATGTAAACTTGGCTACACAGGAACTGAATTACAGAACAGAACAAGGTCTCAAATTTAGAAAACCAACTTATGCTTGTTTAAGGGTAAAGGTGAGTTGGGGTGCTGCATAAAACCAGAGATTGAAATGAGCACAGATAAAGTTCCTTAAGCCAAATATGGAATAGACAAGAGCTACTCCTTGCTCAACGAAATGGACTCAACACCGCATATTAAACGCCTAAGAATGTACCTGACTCTTAAGTATCTTAAAACCTATGGATTGCTATGTCTCCGAAAGAGAATCAAGCATGTGTACAGGGACATAAACGCAGCAGTGATAGGATTGGAGAGGTTCGGTGAGCAAATGAAGACCCTTTGAAGTCATATTGCATGGTACCCATTCCACGGGTTTCAACTACCCAGGTTTAAGGTATTCTTCCTTCAGCTAAAACATGCATGTGGAACCTAGAGTATGATCAACCATGTGATCGGGAGACGTGTTCAAATATGTCTCAGTTTTTGTACCCTGGTACTCGGGTGCAACATTCCAGACGCTTTACTAACACTCTCCCGACTTGGAGAGTCAGTCCCTTTAACCTCCTGTTTGGCCCAGTTTGCAATTTCTGCGGAAGATGAACAGGAATAGCGAGAACCAATGAGAGACTAGCTGGAGGTGTCTGGACGGGCAAATTTAACTCTCATTTCCCACCAGGAAGAGGAAATAACCAAAGGCTCAGCGTGCCGTGCCGGAACCAGATTAGGGCCTGAAGCCATCCTGCGGTGTGCGGCCAGCTCACAAGAAAACGAGTTGAAGAAAGGAGCTCAGGGGCACTGTAATTCACAAACCTGCAGAGTTATAAATGACAACTATCGTCCAAAAATATACTGAAGTAAGGCTGCCAAGAGGACTTGAAAGCGGGGCAGAATTGCAGGAAACCGATTTCAGGAGGTAGACTGGAATTGCATTGAAAGCATAGGAAAAGAGGCAGAACGTCCACAATGATGCACTTGGCCAAAAAGGGCGTATGCGTCTTTTCCTGAATATATTCAGGAAAAAACGCATACGCCCTTTTTGGCCAACCAAGCAAGCTTGCAAAGGAAATCTGCACTACAATGAAGTCTCACTTCCCCCCGGTCAAAAGGGCCATCTGAAAAAAGTGTAAAATCCAGAAAGGCAGGACAGGCCATGGAGAACTGGGAGCCTTGTTATGCTGATGGGCGGGATGTAAATTGCCAACAGACACTCGGGAGAAGTGTATGGTGTTTCCTGAAACGTCTAAAAAACAAAGCAACAGAGCCTAGGGCACTTCCACTTATGGTCCTATAGCTTAGGGAAATTAAAATCAAAAAGATACAGCCACCCCAATGTTTGGGACGCCTCTGTTTACAAGAACCTGGTTTACCGTACAAGTTCAATATCACAGAAAGTGAAAAATGGATAAAGAACTTGTGGTACTTACGTACAATGCAGTATCACTCAGCAGTGAAATCTATGTCATCAGGCCCGTAGCAGCACAATGAGTGGATTCAGGTACGATGATTCTAACTGAAATAAGTCACACAGAAAAAGAAACATCATAAGATATCAGTAATACACGGAATGTAAACTTGGCTACACAGGAACTGAATTACAGAACAGAACAGGGTCTCAAATTTAGAAAACCAACTTATGCTTGTTTAAGGGTAAAGGTGAGTTGGGGTGCTGCATCAAACCAGAGATTGAAATGAGCACAGATAAAGTTCCTTAAGCCAAATATGGAATAGACAAGAGCTACTCCTTGCTCAACGAAATGGACTCAACACCGCATATTAAACGCCTAAGAATGTACCTGACTCTTAAGTATCTTAAAACCTATGGATTGCTATGTCTCCGAAAGAGAATCAAGCATGTGTACAGGGACATAAACGCAGCAGTGATAGGATTGGAGAGGTTCGGTGAGCAAATGAAGACCCTTTGAAGTCATATTGCATGGTACCCATTCCACGGGTTTCAACTACCCAGGTTTAAGGTATTCTTCCTTCAGCTAAAACATGCATGTGGAACCTAGAGTATGATCAACCATGTGATCGGGAGACGTGTTCAAATATGTCTCAGTTTTCGTACCCTGGTACTCGGGTGCAACATTCCAGACGCTTTACTAACACTCTCCCGACTTGGAGAGTCAGTCCCTTTAACCTCCTGTTTGGCCCAGTTTGCAATTTCTGCGGAAGATGAACAGGAATAGCGAGAACCAATGAGAGACTAGCTGGAGGTGTCTGGACGGGCAAATTTAACTCTCATTTCCCACCAGGAAGAGGAAATAACCAAAGGCTCAGCGTGCCGTGCCGGAACCAGATTAGGGCCTGAAGCCATCCTGCGGTGTTGCGGCCAGCTCACAAGAAAGCGAGTTGAAGAAAGGAGCTCAGGGGCACTGTTATTCACAAACCTGCAGAGTTATAAATGACAACTATCGTCCAAAAATATACTGAAGTAAGGCTGCCAAGAGGACTTGAAAGCGGGGCAGAATTGCAGGAAACCGATTTCAGGAGGTAGACTGGAATTGCATTGAAAGCATAGGAAAAGAGGCAGAACGTCCACAATGATGCACTTGGCCAAAAAGGGCGTATGCGTTTTTTCCTGAATATATTCAGGAAAAAACTCATACGCCCTTTTTGGCCAACCAAGCAAGCTTGCAAAGGAAATCTGCACTACAATGAAGTCTCACTTCCCCCCGGTCAAAAGGGCCATCTGAAAAAAGTGTAAAATCCAGAAAGGCAGGACAGGCCATGGAGAACTGGGAGCCTTGTTATGCTGATGGGCGGGATGTACATTGCCAACAGACACTCGGGAGAAGTGTATGGTGTTTCCTGAAACGTCTAAAAAACAAAGCAACAGAGCCTAGGGCACTTCCACTTATGGTCCTATAGCTTAGGGAAATTAAAATCCAAAAGATACAGCCACCCCAATGTTTGGGACGCCTCTGTTTACAAGAACCTCGTTTACCGTACAAGTTCAATATCACAGAAAGTGAAAAATGGATAAAGAACTTGTGGTACTTACGTACAATGCAGTATCACTCAGCAGTGAAATCTATGTCATCAGGCCCGTAGCAGCACAATGAGTGGATTCAGGTAC
Organism: Globicephala melas; assembly: GCF_963455315.2. Classification (NCBI taxonomy): domain Eukaryota; kingdom Metazoa; phylum Chordata; class Mammalia; order Artiodactyla; family Delphinidae; genus Globicephala; species Globicephala melas. Next base: position 278,956 of record NW_027207411.1, read on the forward strand.
GATGATTCTAACTGAAATAAGTCACACAGAAAAAGAAACATCATAAGATATCAGTAATACACGGAATGTAAACTTGGCTACACAGGAACTGAATTACAGAACAGAACAGGGTCTCAAATTTAGAAAACCAACTTATGCTTGTTTAAGGGTAAAGGTGAGTTGGGGTGCTGCATCAAACCAGAGATTGAAATGAGCACAGATAAAGTTCCTTAAGCCAAATATGGAATAGACAAGAGCTACTCCTTGCTCAACGAAATGGACTCAACACCGCATATTAAACGCCTAAGAATGTACCTGACTCTTAAGTATCTTAAAACCTATAGATTGCTATGTCTCCGAAAGAGAATCAAGCATGTGTACAGGGACATAAACGCAGCAGTGATAGGATTGGAGAGGTTCGGTGAGCAAATGAAGACCCTTTGAAGTCATATTGCATGGTACCCATTCCACGGGTTTCAACTACCCAGGTTTAAGGTATTCTTCCTTCAGCTAAAACATACATGTGGAACCTAGAGTATGATCAACCATGTGATCGGGAGACGTGTTCAAATATGTCTCAGTTTTCGTACCCTGGTACTCGGGTGCAACATTCCAGACGCTTTACTAACACTCTCCCGACTTGGAGAGTCAGTCCCTTTAACCTCCTGTTTGGCCCAGTTTGCAATTTCTGCGGAAGATGAACAGGAATAGCGAGAACCAATGAGAGACTAGCTGGAGGTGTCTGGACGGGCAAATTTAACTCTCATTTCCCACCAGGAAGAGGAAATAACCAAAGGCTCAGCGTGCCGTGCCGGAACCAGATTAGGGCCTGAAGCCATCCTGCGGTGTTGCGGCCAGCTCACAAGAAAGCGAGTTGAAGAAAGGAGCTCAGGGGCACTGTAATTCACAAACCTGCAGAGTTATAAATGACAACTATCGTCCAAAAATATACTGAAGTAAGGCTGCCAAGAGGACTTGAAAGCGGGGCAGAATTGCAGGAAACCGATTTCAGGAGGTAGACTGGAATTGCATTGAAAGCATAGGAAAAGAGGCAGAACGTCCACAATGATGCACTTGGCCAAAAAGGGCATATGCGTTTTTTCCTGAATATATTCAGGAAAAAACGCATACGCCCTTTTTGGCCAACCAAGCAAGCTTGCAAAGGAAATCTGCACTACAATGAAGTCTCACTTCCCCCCGGTCAAAAGGGCCATCTGAAAAAAGTGTAAAATCCAGAAAGGCAGGACAGGCCATGGAGAACTGGGAGCCTTGTTATGCTGATGGGCGGGATGTAAATTGCCAACAGACACTCGGGAGAAGTGTATGGTGTTTCCTGAAACGTCTAAAAAACAAAGCAACAGAGCCTAGGGCACTTCCACTTATGGTCCTATAGCTTAGGGAAATTAAAATCAAAAAGATACAGCCACCCCAATGTTTGGGACGCCTCTGTTTACAAGAACCTCGTTTACCGTACAAGTTCAATATCACAGAAAGTGAAAAATGGATAAAGAACTTGTGGTACTTACGTACAATGCAGTATCACTCAGCAGTGAATCTATGTCATCAGGTCCGTAGCAGCACAATGAGTGGATTCAGGTACGATGATTCTAACAAAATAAGTCACACAGAAAAAGAAACATCATAAGATATCAGTAATACACGGAATGTAAACTTGGCTACACAGGAACTGAATTACAGAACAGAACAGGGTCTCAAATTTAGAAAACCAACTTATGCTTGTTTAAGGGTAAAGGTGAGTTGGGGTGCTGCATAAAACCAGAGATTGAAATGAGCACAGATAAAGTTCCTTAAGCCAAATATGGAATAGACAAGAGCTACTCCTTGCTCAACGAAATGGACTCAACACCGCATATTAAACGCCTAAGAATGTACCTGACTCTTAAGTATCTTAAAACCTATGGATTGCTATGTCTCCGAAAGAGAATCAAGCATGTGTACAGGGACATAAACGCAGCAGTGATAGGATTGGAGAGGTTCGGTGAGCAAATGAAGACCCTTTGAAGTCATATTGCATGGTACCCATTCCACGGGTTTCAACTACCCAGGTTTAAGGTATTCTTCCTTCAGCTAAAACATGCATGTGGAACCTAGAGTATGATCACCCATGTGATCGGGAGACGTGTTCAAATATGTCTCAGTTTTCGTACCCTGGTACTCGGGTGCAACATTCCAGACGCTTTACTAACACTCTCCCGACTTGGAGAGTCAGTCCCTTTAACCTCCTGTTTGGCCCAGTTTGCAATTTCTGCGGAAGATGAACAGGAATAGCGAGAACCAATGAGAGACTAGCTGGAGGTGTCTGGACGGGCAAATTTAACTCTCATTTCCCACCAGGAAGAGGAAATAACCAAAGGCTCAGCGTGCCGTGCCGGAACCAGATTAGGGCCTGAAGCCATCCTGCGGTGTTGCGGCCAGCTCACAAGAAAGCGAGTTGAAGAAAGGAGCTCAGGGGCACTGTAATTCACAAACCTGCAGAGTTATAAATGACAACTATTGTCCAAAAATATACTGAAGTAAGGCTGCCAAGAGGACTTGAAAGCGGGGCAGAATTGCAGGAAACCGATTTCAGGAGGTAGACTGGAATTGCATTGAAAGCATAGGAAAAGAGGCAGAACGTCCACAATGATGCACTTGGCCAAAAAGGGCGTATGCGTTTTTTCCTGAATATATTCAGGAAAAAACGCATACGCCCTTTTTGGCCAACCAAGCAAGCTTGCAAAGGAAATCTGCACTACAATGAAGTCTCACTTCCCCCCGGTCAAAAGGGCCATCTGAAAAAAGTGTAAAATCCAGAAAGGCAGGACAGGCCATGGAGAACTGGGAGCCTTGTTATGCTGATGGGCGGGATGTAAATTGCCAACAGACACTCGGGAGAAGTGTATGGTGTTTCCTGAAACGTCTAAAAAACAAAGCAACAGAGCCTAGGGCACTTCCACTTATGGTCCTATAGCTTAGGGAAATTAAAATCAAAAAGATACAGCCACCCCAATGTTTGGGACGCCTCTGTTTACAAGAACCTGGTTTACCGTACAAGTTCAATATCACAGAAAGTGAAAAATGGATAAAGAACTTGTGGTACTTACGTACAATGCAGTATCACTCAGCAGTGAAATCTATGTCATCAGGCCCGTAGCAGCACAATGAGTGGATTCAGGTACGATGATTCTAACTGAAATAAGTCACACAGAAAAAGAAACATCATAAGATATCAGTAATACACGGAATGTAAACTTGGCTACACAGGAACTGAATTACAGAACAGAACAGGGTCTCAAATTTAGAAAACCAACTTATGCTTGTTTAAGGGTAAAGGTGAGTTGGGGTGCTGCATCAAACCAGAGATTGAAATGAGCACAGATAAAGTTCCTTAAGCCAAATATGGAATAGACAAGAGCTACTCCTTGCTCAACGAAATGGACTCAACACCGCATATTAAACGCCTAAGAATGTACCTGACTCTTAAGTATCTTAAAACCTATGGATTGCTATGTCTCCGAAAGAGAATCAAGCATGTGTACAGGGACATAAACGCAGCAGTGATAGGATTGGAGAGGTTCGGTGAGCAAATGAAGACCCTTTGAAGTCATATTGCATGGTACCCATTCCACGGGTTTCAACTACCCAGGTTTAAGGTATTCTTCCTTCAGCTAAAACATGCATGTGGAACCTAGAGTATGATCACCCATGTGATCGGGAGACGTGTTCAAATATGTCTCAGTTTTCGTACCCTGGTACTCGGGTGCAACATTCCAGACGCTTTACTAACACTCTCCCGACTTGGAGAGTCAGTCCCTTTAACCTCCTGTTTGGCCCAGTTTGCAATTTCTGCGGAAGATGAACAGGAATAGCGAGAACCAATGAGAGACTAGCTGGAGGTGTCTGGACGGGCAAATTTAACTCTCATTTCCCACCAGGAAGAGGAAATAACCAAAGGCTCAGCGTGCCGTGCCGGAACCAGATTAGGGCCTGAAGCCATCCTGCGGTGTTGCGGCCAGCTCACAAGAAAGCGAGTTGAAGAAAGGAGCTCAGGGGCACTGTAATTCACAAACCTGCAGAGTTATAAATGACAACTATCGTCCAAAAATATACTGAAGTAAGGCTGCCAAGAGGACTTGAAAGCGGGGCAGAATTGCAGGAAACCGATTTCAGGAGGTAGACTGGAATTGCATTGAAAGCATAGGAAAAGAGGCAGAACGTCCACAATGATGCACTTGGCCAAAAAGGGCGTATGCGTTTTTTCCTGAATATATTCAGGAAAAAACGCATACGCCCTTTTTGGCCAACCAAGCAAGCTTGCAAAGGAAATCTGCACTACAATGAAGTCTCACTTCCCCCCGGTCAAAAGGGCCATCTGAAAAAAGTGTAAAATCCAGAAAGGCAGGACAGGCCATGGAGAACTGGGAGCCTTGTTATGCTGATGGGCGGGATGTAAATTGCCAACAGACACTCGGGAGAAGTGTATGGTGTTTCCTGAAACATCTAAAAAACAAAGCAACAGAGCCTAGGGCACTTCCACTTATGGTCCTATAGCTTAGGGAAATTAAAATAAAAAAGATACAGCCACCCCAATGTTTGGGACGCCTCTGTTTACAAGAACCACGTTTACCGTACAAGTTCAATATCACAGAAAGTGAAAAATGGATAAAGAACTTGTGGTACTTACGTACAATGCAGTATCACTCAGCAGTGAAATCTATGTCATCAGGCCCGTAGCAGCACAATGAGTGGATTCAGGTACGATGATTCTAACTGAAATAAGTCACACAGAAAAAGAAACATCATAAGATATCAGTAATACACGGAATGTAAACTTGGCTACACAGGAACTGAATTACAGAACAGAACAAGGTCTCAAATTTAGAAAACCAACTTATGCTTGTTTAAGGGTAAAGGTGAGTTGGGGTGCTGCATAAAACCAGAGATTGAAATGAGCACAGATAAAGTTCCTTAAGCCAAATATGGAATAGACAAGAGCTACTCCTTGCTCAACGAAATGGACTCAACACCGCATATTAAACGCCTAAGAATGTACCTGACTCTTAAGTATCTTAAAACCTATGGATTGCTATGTCTCCGAAAGAGAATCAAGCATGTGTACAGGGACATAAACGCAGCAGTGATAGGATTGGAGAGGTTCGGTGAGCAAATGAAGACCCTTTGAAGTCATATTGCATGGTACCCATTCCACGGGTTTCAACTACCCAGGTTTAAGGTATTCTTCCTTCAGCTAAAACATGCATGTGGAACCTAGAGTATGATCAACCATGTGATCGGGAGACGTGTTCAAATATGTCTCAGTTTTCGTACCCTGGTACTCGGGTGCAACATTCCAGACGCTTTACTAACACTCTCCCGACTTGGAGAGTCAGTCCCTTTAACCTCCTGTTTGGCCCAGTTTGCAATTTCTGCGGAAGATGAACAGGAATAGCGAGAACCAATGAGAGACTAGCTGGAGGTGTCTGGACGGGCAAATTTAACTCTCATTTCCCACCAGGAAGAGGAAATAACCAAAGGCTCAGCGTGCCGTGCCAGAACCAGATTAGGGCCTGAAGCCATCCTGCGGTGTGCGGCCAGCTCACAAGAAAACGAGTTGAAGAAAGGAGCTCAGGGGCACTGTAATTCACAAACCTGCAGAGTTATAAATGACAACTATCGTCCAAAAATATACTGAAGTAAGGCTGCCAAGAGGACTTGAAAGCGGGGCAGAATTGCAGGAAACCGATTTCAGGAGGTAGACTGGAATTGCATTGAAAGCATAGGAAAAGAGGCAGAACGTCCACAATGATGCACTTGGCCAAAAAGGGCGTATGCGTTTTTTCCTGAATATATTCAGGAAAAAACGCATACGCCCTTTTTGGCCAACCAAGCAAGCTTGCAAAGGAAATCTGCACTACAATGAAGTCTCACTTCCCCCCGGTTAAAAGGGCCATCTGAAAAAAGTGTAAAATCCAGAAAGGCAGGACAGGCCATGGAGAACTGGGAGCCTTGTTATGCTGATGGGCGGGATGTAAATTGCCAACAGACATTCGGGAGAAGTGTATGGTGTTTCCTGAAACGTCTAAAAAACAAAGCAACAGAGCCTAGGGCACTTCCACTTATGGTCCTATAGCTTAGGGAAATTAAAATCAAAAAGATACAGCCACCCCAATGTTTGGGACGCCTCTGTTTACAAGAACCTCGTTTACTGTACAAGTTCAATATCACAGAAAGTGAAAAATGGATAAAGAACTTGTGGTACTTACGTACAATGCAGTATCACTCAGCAGTGAAATCTATGTCATCAGGCCCGTAGCAGCACAATGAGTGGATTCAGGTACGATGATTCTAACTGAAATAAGTCACACAGAAAAAGAAACATCATAAGATATCAGTAATACACGGAATGTAAACTTGGCTACACAGGAACTGAATTACAGAACAGAACAGGGTCTCAAATTTAGAAAACCAACTTATGCTTGTTTAAGGGGAAAGGTGAGTTGGGGTGCTGCATAAAAGCAGAGATTGAAATGAGCACAGATAAAGTTCCTTAAGCCAAATATGGAATAGACAAGAGCTACTCCTTGCTCAACGAAATGGACTCAACACCGCATATTAAACGCCTAAGAATGTACCTGACTCTTAAGTATCTTAAAACCTATGGATTGCTATGTCTCCGAAAGAGAATCAAGCATGTGTACAGGGACATAAACGCAGCAGTGATAGGATTGGAGAGGTTCGGTGAGCAAATGAAGACCCTTTGAAGTCATATTGCATGGTACCCATTCCACGGGTTTCAACTACCCAGGTTTAAGGTATTCTTCCTTCAGCTAAAACATGCATGTGGAACCTAGAGTATGATCAACCATGTGATCGGGAGACGTGTTCAAATATGTCTCAGTTTTCGTACCCTGGTACTCGGGTGCAACATTCCAGACGCTTTACTAACACTCTCCCGACTTGGAGAGTCAGTCCCTTTAACCTCCTGTTTGGCCCAGTTTGCAATTTCTGCGGAAGATGAACAGGAATAGCGAGAACCAATGAGAGACTAGCTGGAGGTGTCTGGACGGGCAAATTTAACTCTCATTTCCCACCAGGAAGAGGAAATAACCAAAGGCTCAGCGTGCCATGCCAGAACCAGGTTAGGGCCTGAAGCCATCCTGCGGTGTTGCGGCCAGCTCACAAGAAAGCGAGTTGAAGAAAGGAGCTCAGGGGCACTGTTATTCACAAACCTGCAGAGTTATAAATGACAACTATCGTCCAAAAATATACTGAAGTAAGGCTGCCAAGAGGACTTGAAAGCGGGGCAGAATTGCAGGAAACCGATTTCAGGAGGTAGACTGGAATTGCATTGAAAGCATAGGAAAAGAGGCAGAACGTCCACAATGATGCACTTGGCCAAAAAGGGCGTATGCGTTTTTTCCTGAATATATTCAGGAAAAAACGCATACGCCCTTTTTGGCCAACCAAGCAAGCTTGCAAAGGAAATCTGCACTACAATGAAGTCTCACTTCCCCCCGGTCAAAAGGGCCATCTGAAAAAAGTGTAAAATCCAGAAAGGCAGGACAGGCCATGGAGAACTGGGAGCCTTGTTATGCTGATGGGCGGGATGTACATTGCCAACAGACACTCGGGAGAAGTGTATGGTGTTTCCTGAAACGTCTAAAAAACAAAGCAACAGAGCCTAGGGCACTTCCACTTATGGTCCTATAGCTTAGGGAAATTAAAATCAAAAAGATACAGCCACCCCAATGTTTGGGACGCCTCTGTTTACAAGAACCTCGTTTACCGTACAAGTTCAATATCACAGAAAGTGAAAAATGGATAAAGAACTTGTGGTACTTACGTACAATGCAGTATCACTCAGCAGTGAAATCTATGTCATCAGGCCCGTAGCAGCACAATGAGTGGATTCAGGTACGATGATTCTAACTGAAATAAGTCACACAGAAAAAGAAACATCATAAGATATCAGTAATACACGGAATGTAAACTTGGCTACACAGGAACTGAATTACAGAACAGAACAGGGTCTCAAATTTAGAAAACCAACTTATGCTTGTTTAAGGGTAAAGGTGAGTTGGGGTGCTGCATCAAACCAGAGATTGAAATGAGCACAGATAAAGTTCCTTAAGCCAAATATGGAATAGACAAGAGCTACTCCTTGCTCAACGAAATGGACTCAACACCGCATATTAAACGCCTAAGAATGTACCTGACTCTTAAGTATCTTAAAACCTATAGATTGCTATGTCTCCGAAAGAGAATCAAGCATGTGTACAGGGACATAAACGCAGCAGTGATAGGATTGGAGAGGTTCGGTGAGCAAATGAAGACCCTTTGAAGTCATATTGCATGGTACCCATTCCACGGGTTTCAACTACCCAGGTTTAAGGTATTCTTCCTTCAGCTAAAACATACATGTGGAACCTAGAGTATGATCAACCATGTGATCGGGAGACGTGTTCAAATATATCTCAGTTTTCGTACCCTGGTACTCGGGTGCAACATTCCAGACGCTTTACTAACACTCTCCCGACTTGGAGAGTCAGTCCCTTTAACCTCCTGTTTGGCCCAGTTTGCAATTTCTGCGGAAGATGAACAGGAATAGCGAGAACCAATGAGAGACTAGCTGGAGGTGTCTGGACGGGCAAATTTAACTCTCATTTCCCACCAGGAAGAGGAAATAACCAAAGGCTCAGCGTGCCGTGCCGGAACCAGATTAGGGCCTGAAGCCATCCTGCGGTGTTGCGGCCAGCTCACAAGAAAGCGAGTTGAAGAAAGGAGCTCAGGGGCACTGTAATTCACAAACCTGCAGAGTTATAAATGACAACTATTGTCCAAAAATATACTGAAGTAAGGCTGCCAAGAGGACTTGAAAGCGGGGCAGAATTGCAGGAAACCGATTTCAGGAGGTAGACTGGAATTGCATTGAAAGCATAGGAAAAGAGGCAGAACGTCCACAATGATGCACTTGGCCAAAAAGGGCATATGCGTTTTTTCCTGAATATATTCAGGAAAAAACGCATACGCCCTTTTTGGCCAACCAAGCAAGCTTGCAAAGGAAATCTGCACTACAATGAAGTCTCACTTCCCCCCGGTCAAAAGGGCCATCTGAAAAAAGTGTAAAATCCAGAAAGGCAGGACAGGCCATGGAGAACTGGGAGCCTTGTTATGCTGATGGGCGGGATGTAAATTGCCAACAGACACTCGGGAGAAGTGTATGGTGTTTCCTGAAACGTCTAAAAAACAAAGCAACAGAGCCTAGGGCACTTCCACTTATGGTCCTATAGCTTAGGGAAATTAAAATCAAAAAGATACAGCCACCCCAATGTTTGGGACGCCTCTGTTTACAAGAACCTCGTTTACCGTACAAGTTCAATATCACAGAAAGTGAAAAATGGATAAAGAACTTGTGGTACTTACGTACAATGCAGTATCACTCAGCAGTGAATCTATGTCATCAGGCCCGTAGCAGCACAATGAGTGGATTCAGGTACGATGATTCTAACAAAATAAGTCACACAGAAAAAGAAACATCATAAGATATCAGTAAAACACGGAATGTAAACTTGGCTACACAGGAACTGAATTACAGAACAGAACAGGGTCTCAAATTTAGAAAACCAACTTATGCTTGTTTAAGGGTAAAGGTGAGTTGGGGTGCTGCATCAAACCAGAGATTGAAATGAGCACAGATAAAGTTCCTTAAGCCAAATATGGAATAGACAAGAGCTACTCCTTGCTCAACGAAATGGACTCAACACCGCATATTAAACGCCTAAGAATGTACCTGACTCTTAAGTATCTTAAAACCTATGGATTGCTATGTCTCCGAAAGAGAATCAAGCATGTGTACAGGGACATAAACGCAGCAGTGATAGGATTGGAGAGGTTCGGTGAGCAAATGAAGACCCTTTGAAGTCATATTGCATGGTACCCATTCCACGGGTTTCAACTACCCAGGTTTAAGGTATTCTTCCTTCAGCTAAAACATGCATGTGGAACCTAGAGTATGATCACCCATGTGATCGGGAGACGTGTTCAAATATGTCTCAGTTTTCGTACCCTGGTACTCGGGTGCAACATTCCAGACGCTTTACTAACACTCTCCCGACTTGGAGAGTCAGTCCCTTTAACCTCCTGTTTGGCCCAGTTTGCAATTTCTGCGGAAGATGAACAGGAATAGCGAGAACCAATGAGAGACTAGCTGGAGGTGTCTGGACGGGCAAATTTAACTCTCATTTCCCACCAGGAAGAGGAAATAACCAAAGGCTCAGCGTGCCGTGCCGGAACCAGATTAGGGCCTGAAGCCATCCTGCGGTGTTGCGGCCAGCTCACAAGAAAGCGAGTTGAAGAAAGGAGCTCAGGGGCACTGTAATTCACAAACCTGCAGAGTTATAAATGACAACTATCGTCCAAAAATATACTGAAGTAAGGCTGCCAAGAGGACTTGAAAGCGGGGCAGAATTGCAGGAAACCGATTTCAGGAGGTAGACTGGAATTGCATTGAAAGCATAGGAAAAGAGGCAGAACGTCCACAATGATGCACTTGGCCAAAAAGGGCGTATGCGTTTTTTCCTGAATATATTCAGGAAAAAACGCATACGCCCTTTTTGGCCAACCAAGCAAGCTTGCAAAGGAAATCTGCACTACAATGAAGTCTCACTTCCCCCCAGTCAAAAGGGCCATCTGAAAAAAGTGTAAAATCCAGAAAGGCAGGACAGGCCATGGAGAACTGGGAGCCTTGTTATGCTGATGGGCGGGATGTAAATTGCCAACAGACACTCGGGAGAAGTGTATGGTGTTTCCTGAAACATCTAAAAAACAAAGCAACAGAGCCTAGGGCACTTCCACTTATGGTCCTATAGCTTAGGGAAATTAAAATAAAAAAGATACAGCCACCCCAATGTTTGGGACGCCTCTGTTTACAAGAACCTTGTTTACCGTACAAGTTCAATATCACAGAAAGTGAAAAATGGATAAAGAACTTGTGGTACTTACGTACAATGCAGTATCACTCAGCAGTGAAATCTATGTCATCAGGCCCGTAGCAGCACAATGAGTGGATTCAGGTACGATGATTCTAACTGAAATAAGTCACACAGAAAAAGAAACATCATAAGATATCAGTAATACACGGAATGTAAACTTGGCTACACAGGAACTGAATTACAGAACAGAACAGGGTCTCAAATTTAGAAAACCAACTTATGCTTGTTTAAGGGGAAAGGTGAGTTGGGGTGCTGCATAAAAGCAGAGATTGAAATGAGCACAGATAAAGTTCCTTAAGCCAAATATGGAATAGACAAGAGCTACTCCTTGCTCAACGAAATGGACTCAACACCGCATATTAAACGCCTAAGAATGTACCTGACTCTTAAGTATCTTAAAACCTATGGATTGCTATGTCTCCGAAAGAGAATCAAGCATGTGTACAGGGACATAAACGCAGCAGTGATAGGATTGGAGAGGTTCGGTGAGCAAATGAAGACCCTTTGAAGTCATATTGCATGGTACCCATTCCACGGGTTTCAACTACCCAGGTTTAAGGTATTCTTCCTTCAGCTAAAACATGCATGTGGAACCTAGAGTATGATCAACCATGTGATCGGGAGACGTGTTCAAATATGTCTCAGTTTTCGTACCCTGGTACTCGGGTGCAACATTCCAGACGCTTTACTAACACTCTCCCGACTTGGAGAGTCAGTCCCTTTAACCTCCTGTTTGGCCCAGTTTGCAATTTCTGCGGAAGATGAACAGGAATAGCGAGAACCAATGAGAGACTAGCTGGAGGTGTCTGGACGGGCAAATTTAACTCTCATTTCCCACCAGGAAGAGGAAATAACCAAAGGCTCAGCGTGCCATGCCAGAACCAGGTTAGGGCCTGAAGCCATCCTGCGGTGTTGCGGCCAGCTCACAAGAAAGCGAGTTGAAGAAAGGAGCTCAGGGGCACTGTTATTCACAAACCTGCAGAGTTATAAATGACAACTATCGTCCAAAAATATACTGAAGTAAGGCTGCCAAGAGGACTTGAAAGCGGGGCAGAATTGCAGGAAACCGATTTCAGGAGGTAGACTGGAATTGCATTGAAAGCATAGGAAAAGAGGCAGAACGTCCACAATGATGCACTTGGCCAAAAAGGGCGTATGCGTTTTTTCCTGAATATATTCAGGAAAAAACGCATACGCCCTTTTTGGCCAACCAAGCAAGCTTGCAAAGGAAATCTGCACTACAATGAAGTCTCACTTCCCCCCGGTCAAAAGGGCCATCTGAAAAAAGTGTAAAATCCAGAAAGGCAGGACAGGCCATGGAGAACTGGGAGCCTTGTTATGCTGATGGGCGGGATGTACATTGCCAACAGACACTCGGGAGAAGTGTATGGTGTTTCCTGAAACGTCTAAAAAACAAAGCAACAGAGCCTAGGGCACTTCCACTTATGGTCCTATAGCTTAGGGAAATTAAAATCAAAAAGATACAGCCACCCCAATGTTTGGGACGCCTCTGTTTACAAGAACCTCGTTTACCGTACAAGTTCAATATCACAGAAAGTGAAAAATGGATAAAGAACTTGTGGTACTTACGTACAATGCAGTATCACTCAGCAGTGAAATCTATGTCATCAGGCCCGTAGCAGCACAATGAGTGGATTCAGGTACGATGATTCTAACTGAAATAAGTCACACAGAAAAAGAAACATCATAAGATATCAGTAATACACGGAATGTAAACTTGGCTACACAGGAACTGAATTACAGAACAGAACAGGGTCTCAAATTTAGAAAACCAACTTATGCTTGTTTAAGGGTAAAGGTGAGTTGGGGTGCTGCATCAAACCAGAGATTGAAATGAGCACAGATAAAGTTCCTTAAGCCAAATATGGAATAGACAAGAGCTACTCCTTGCTCAACGAAATGGACTCAACACCGCATATTAAACGCCTAAGAATGTACCTGACTCTTAAGTATCTTAAAACCTATAGATTGCTATGTCTCCGAAAGAGAATCAAGCATGTGTACAGGGACATAAACGCAGCAGTGATAGGATTGGAGAGGTTCGGTGAGCAAATGAAGACCCTTTGAAGTCATATTGCATGGTACCCATTCCACGGGTTTCAACTACCCAGGTTTAAGGTATTCTTCCTTCAGCTAAAACATACATGTGGAACCTAGAGTATGATCAACCATGTGATCGGGAGACGTGTTCAAATATATCTCAGTTTTCGTACCCTGGTACTCGGGTGCAACATTCCAGACGCTTTACTAACACTCTCCCGACTTGGAGAGTCAGTCCCTTTAACCTCCTGTTTGGCCCAGTTTGCAATTTCTGCGGAAGATGAACAGGAATAGCGAGAACCAATGAGAGACTAGCTGGAGGTGTCTGGACGGGCAAATTTAACTCTCATTTCCCACCAGGAAGAGGAAATAACCAAAGGCTCAGCGTGCCGTGCCGGAACCAGATTAGGGCCTGAAGCCATCCTGCGGTGTTGCGGCCAGCTCACAAGAAAGCGAGTTGAAGAAAGGAGCTCAGGGGCACTGTAATTCACAAACCTGCAGAGTTATAAATGACAACTATTGTCCAAAAATATACTGAAGTAAGGCTGCCAAGAGGACTTGAAAGCGGGGCAGAATTGCAGGAAACCGATTTCAGGAGGTAGACTGGAATTGCATTGAAAGCATAGGAAAAGAGGCAGAACGTCCACAATGATGCACTTGGCCAAAAAGGGCATATGCGTTTTTTCCTGAATATATTCAGGAAAAAACGCATACGCCCTTTTTGGCCAACCAAGCAAGCTTGCAAAGGAAATCTGCACTACAATGAAGTCTCACTTCCCCCCGGTCAAAAGGGCCATCTGAAAAAAGTGTAAAATCCAGAAAGGCAGGACAGGCCATGGAGAACTGGGAGCCTTGTTATGCTGATGGGCGGGATGTAAATTGCCAACAGACACTCGGGAGAAGTGTATGGTGTTTCCTGAAACGTCTAAAAAACAAAGCAACAGAGCCTAGGGCACTTCCACTTATGGTCCTATAGCTTAGGGAAATTAAAATCAAAAAGATACAGCCACCCCAATGTTTGGGACGCCTCTGTTTACAAGAACCTCGTTTACCGTACAAGTTCAATATCACAGAAAGTGAAAAATGGATAAAGAACTTGTGGTACTTACGTACAATGCAGTATCACTCAGCAGTGAATCTATGTCATCAGGCCCGTAGCAGCACAATGAGTGGATTCAGGTACGATGATTCTAACAAAATAAGTCACACAGAAAAAGAAACATCATAAGATATCAGTAAAACACGGAATGTAAACTTGGCTACACAGGAACTGAATTACAGAACAGAACAGGGTCTCAAATTTAGAAAACCAACTTATGCTTGTTTAAGGGTAAAGGTGAGTTGGGGTGCTGCATCAAACCAGAGATTGAAATGAGCACAGATAAAGTTCCTTAAGCCAAATATGGAATAGACAAGAGCTACTCCTTGCTCAACGAAATGGACTCAACACCGCATATTAAACGCCTAAGAATGTACCTGACTCTTAAGTATCTTAAAACCTATGGATTGCTATGTCTCCGAAAGAGAATCAAGCATGTGTACAGGGACATAAACGCAGCAGTGATAGGATTGGAGAGGTTCGGTGAGCAAATGAAGACCATTTGAAGTCATATTGCATGGTACCCATTCCACGGGTTTCAACTACCCAGGTTTAAGGTATTCTTCCTTCAGCTAAAACATGCATGTGGAACCTAGAGTATGATCAACCATGTGATCGGGAGACGTGTTCAAATATGTCTCAGTTTTCGTACCCTGGTACTCGGGTGCAACATTCCAGACGCTTTACTAACACTCTCCCGACTTGGAGAGTCAGTCCCTTTAACCTCCTGTTTGGCCCAGTTTGCAATTTCTGCGGAAGATGAACAGGAATAGCGAGAACCAAAGAGAGACTAGCTGGAGGTGTCTGGACGGGCAAATTTAACTCTCATTTCCCACCAGGAACAGGAAATAACCAAAGGCTCAGCGTGCCGTGCCGGAACCAGATTAGGGCCTGAAGCCATCCTGCGGTGTTGCTGCCAACTCACAAGAAAAGGAGTTGAAGAAAGGAGCTCATGGGCACTGTAATTCACAAACCTGCAGAGTTATAAATGACAACTATCGTCCAAAAATATACTGAAGTAAGGCTGCCAAGAGGACTTGAAAGCGGGGCAGAATTGCAGGAAACCGATTTCAGGAGGTAGACTGGAATTGCATTGAAAGCATAGGAAAAGAGGCAGAACGTCCAAAATGATGCACTTGGCCAAAAAGGGCGTATGCGTTTTTTCCTGAATATATTCAGGAAAAAACGCATACGCCCTTTTTGGCCAACCAAGCAAGCTTGCAAAGGAAATCTGCACTACAATGAAGTCTCACTTCCCCCCGGTCAAAAGGGCCATCTGAAAAAAGTGTAAAATCCAGAAAGGCAGGACAGGCCATGGAGAACTGGGAGCCTTGTTATGCTGATGGGCGGGATGTAAATTGCCAACAGACACTCGGGAGAAGTGTATGGTGTTTCCTGAAACGTCTAAAAAACAAAGCAACAGAGCCTAGGGCACTTCCACTTATGGTCCTATAGCTTAGGGAAATTAAAATCAAAAAGATACAGCCACCCCAATGTTTGGGACGCCTCTGTTTACAAGAACCTGGTTTACCGTACAAGTTCAATATCACAGAAAGTGAAAAATGGATAAAGAACTTGTGGTACTTACGTACGTACAATGCAGTATCACTCAGCAGTGAAATCTATGTCATCAGGCCCGTAGCAGCACAATGAGTGGATTCAGGTACGATGATTCTAACTGAAATAAGTCACACAGAAAAAGAAACATCATAAGATATCAGTAATACACGGAATGTAAACTTGGCTACACAGGAACTGAATTACAGAACAGAACAGGGTCTCAAATTTAGAAAACCAACTTATGCTTGTTTAAGGGTAAAGGTGAGTTGGGGTGCTGCATAAAACCAGAGATTGAAATGAGCACAGATAAAGTTCCTTAAGCCAAATATGGAATAGACAAGAGCTACTCCTTGCTCAACGAAATGGACTCAACACCGCATATTAAACGCCTAAGAATGTACCTGACTCTTAAGTATCTTAAAACCTATGGATTGCTATGTCTCCGAAAGAGAATCAAGCATGTGTACAGGGACATAAACGCAGCAGTGATAGGATTGGAGAGGTTCGGTGAGCAAATGAAGACCCTTTGAAGTCATATTGCATGGTACCCATTCCACGGGTTTCAACTACCCAGGTTTAAGGTATTCTTCCTTCAGCTAAAACATGCATGTGGAACCTAGAGTATGATCACCCATGTGATCGGGAGACGTGTTCAAATATGTCTCAGTTTTCGTACCCTGGTACTCGGGTGCAACATTCCAGACGCTTTACTAACACTCTCCCGACTTGGAGAGTCAGTCCCTTTAACCTCCTGTTTGGCCCAGTTTGCAATTTCTGCGGAAGATGAACAGGAATAGCGAGAACCAATGAGAGACTAGCTGGAGGTGTCTGGACGGGCAAATTTAACTCTCATTTCCCACCAGGAAGAGGAAATAACCAAAGGCTCAGCGTGCCGTGCCGGAACCAGATTAGGGCCTGAAGCCATCCTGCGGTGTTGCGGCCAGCTCACAAGAAAGCGAGTTGAAGAAAGGAGCTCAGGGGCACTGTAATTCACAAACCTGCAGAGTTATAAATGACAACTATCGTCCAAAAATATACTGAAGTAAGGCTGCCAAGAGGACTTGAAAGCGGGGCAGAATTGCAGGAAACCGATTCAGGAGGTAGACTGGAATTGCATTGAAAGCATAGGAAAAGAGGCAGAACGTCCACAATGATGCACTTGGCCAAAAAGGGCGTATGCGTTTTTTCCTGAATATATTCAGGAAAAAACGCATACGCCCTTTTTGGCCAACCAAGCAAGCTTGCAAAGGAAATCTGCACTACAATGAAGTCTCACTTCCCCCCGGTCAAAAGGGCCATCTGAAAAAAGTGTAAAATCCAGAAAGGCAGGACAGGCCATGGAGAACTGGGAGCCTTGTTATGCTGATGGGCGGGATGTAAACTGCCAACAGACACTCGGGAGAAGTGTATGGTGTTTCCTGAAACATCTAAAAAACAAAGCAACAGAGCCTAGGGCACTTCCACTTATGGTCCTATAGCTTAGGGAAATTAAAATCAAAAAGATACAGCCACCCCAATGTTTGGGACGCCTCTGTTTACAAGAACCTCGTTTACCGTACAAGTTCAATATCACAGAAAGTGAAAAATGGATAAAGAACTTGTGGTACTTACGTACAATGCAGTATCACTCAGCAGTGAAATCTATGTCATCAGGCCCGTAGCAGCACAATGAGTGGATTCAGGTACGATGATTCTAACTGAAATAAGTCACACAGAAAAAGAAACATCATAAGATATCAGTAATACACGGAATGTAAACTTGGCTACACAGGAACTGAATTACAGAACAGAACAGGGTCTCAAATTTAGAAAACCAACTTATGCTTGTTTAAGGGTAAAGGTGAGTTGGGGTGCTGCATCAAACCAGAGATTGAAATGAGCACAGATAAAGTTCCTTAAGCCAAATATGGAATAGACAAGAGCTACTCCTTGCTCAACGAAATGGACTCAACACCGCATATTAAACGCCTAAGAATGTACCTGACTCTTAAGTATCTTAAAACCTATGGATTGCTATGTCTCCGAAAGAGAATCAAGCATGTGTACAGGGACATAAACGCAGCAGTGATAGGATTGGAGAGGTTCGGTGAGCAAATGAAGACCCTTTGAAGTCATATTGCATGGTACCCATTCCACGGGTTTCAACTACCCAGGTTTAAGGTATTCTTCCTTCAGCTAAAACATGCATGTGGAACCTAGAGTATGATCAACCATGTGATCGGGAGACGTGTTCAAATATGTCTCAGTTTTCGTACCCTGGTACTCGGGTGCAACATTCCAGACGCTTTACTAACACTCTCCCGACTTGGAGAGTCAGTCCCTTTAACCTCCTGTTTGGCCCAGTTTGCAATTTCTGCGGAAGATGAACAGGAATAGCGAGAACCAATGAGAGACTAGCTGGAGGTGTCTGGACGGGCAAATTTAACTCTCATTTCCCACCAGGAAGAGGAAATAACCAAAGGCTCAGCGTGCCGTGCCGGAACCAGATTAGGGCCTGAAGCCATCCTGCGGTGTTGCGGCCAGCTCACAAGAAAACGAGTTGAAGAAAGGAGCTCAGGGGCACTGTAATTCACAAACCTGCAGAGTTATAAATGACAACTATCGTCCAAAAATATACTGAAGTAAGGCTGCCAAGAGGACTTGAAAGCGGGGCAGAATTGCAGGAAACCGATTTCAGGAGGTAGACTGGAATTGCATTGAAAGCATAGGAAAAGAGGCAGAACGTCCACAATGATGCACTTGGCCAAAAAGGGCGTATGCGTTTTTTCCTGAATATATTCAGGAAAAAAAGCATACGCCCTTTTTGGCCAACCAAGCAAGCTTGCAAAGGAAATCTGCACTACAATGAAGTCTCACTTCCCCCCGGTCAAAAGGGCCATCTGCAAAAAGTGTAAAATCCAGAAAGGCAGGACAGGCCATGGAGAACTGGGAGCCTTGTTATGCTGATGGGCGGGATGTAAATTGCCAACAGACACTCGGGAGAAGTGTATGGTGTTTCCTGAAACATCTAAAAAACAAAGCAACAGAGCCTAGGGCACTTCCACTTATGGTCCTATAGCTTAGGGAAATTAAAATCAAAAAGATACAGCCACCCCAATGTTTGGGACGCCTCTGTTTACAAGAACCTCGTTTACCGTACAAGTTCAATATCACAGAAAGTGAAAAATGGATAAAGAACTTGTGGTACTTACGTACAATGCAGTATCACTCAGCAGTGAAATCTATGTCATCAGGCCCGTAGCAGCACAATGAGTGGATTCAGGTACGATGATTCTAACTGAAATAAGTCACACAGAAAAAGAAACATCATAAGATATCAGTAATACACGGAATGTAAACTTGGCTACACAGGAACTGAATTACAGAACAGAACAGGGTCTCAAATTTAGAAAACCAACTTATGCTTGTTTAAGGGTAAAGGTGAGTTGGGGTGCTGCATAAAACCAGAGATTGAAATGAGCACAGATAAAGTTCCTTAAGCCAAATATGGAATAGACAAGAGCTACTCCTTGCTCAACGAAATGGACTCAACACCGCATATTAAACGCCTAAGAATGTACCTGACTCTTAAGTATCTTAAAACCTATGGATTGCTATGTCTCCGAAAGAGAATCAAGCATGTGTACAGGGACATAAACGCAGCAGTGATAGGATTGGAGAGGTTCGGTGAGCAAATGAAGACCCTTTGAAGTCATATTGCATGGTACCCATTCCACGGGTTTCAACTACCCAGGTTTAAGGTATTCTTCCTTCAGCTAAAACATGCATGTGGAACCTAGAGTATGATCAACCATGTGATCGGGAGACGTGTTCAAATATGTCTCAGTTTTCGTACCCTGGTACTCGGGTGCAACATTCCAGACGCTTTACTAACACTCTCCCGACTTGGAGAGTCAGTCCCTTTAACCTCCTGTTTGGCCCAGTTTGCAATTTCTGCGGAAGATGAACAGGAATAGCGAGAACCAATGAGAGACTAGCTGGAGGTGTCTGGACGGGCAAATTTAACTCTCATTTCCCACCAGGAAGAGGAAATAACCAAAGGCTCAGCGTGCCGTGCCGGAACCAGATTAGGGCCTGAAGCCATCCTGCGGTGTTGCGGCCAACTCACAAGAAAACGAGTTGAAGAAAGGAGCTCAGGGGCACTGTAATTCACAAACCTGCAGAGTTATAAATGACAACTATCGTCCAAAAATATACTGAAGTAAGGCTGCCAAGAGGACTTGAAAGCGGGGCAGAATTGCAGGAAACCGATTCAGGAGGTAGACTGGAATTGCATTGAAAGCATAGGAAAAGAGGCAGAACGTCCACAATGATGCACTTGGCCAAAAAGGGCGTATGCGTTTTTTCCTGAATATATTCAGGAAAAAACGCATACGCCCTTTTTGGCCAACCAAGCAAGCTTGCAAAGGAAATCTGCACTACAATGAAGTCTCACTTCCCCCCGGTCAAAAGGGCCATCTGAAAAAAGTGTAAAATCCAGAAAGGCAGGACAGGCCATGGAGAACTGGGAGCCTTGTTATGCTGATGGGCGGGATGTAAATTGCCAACAGACACTCGGGAGAAGTGTATGGTGTTTCCTGAAACATCTAAAAAACAAAGCAACAGAGCCTAGGGCACTTCCACTTATGGTCCTATAGCTTAGGGAAATTAAAATCAAAAAGATACAGCCACCCCAATGTTTGGGACGCCTCTGTTTACAAGAACCTCGTTTACCGTACAAGTTCAATATCACAGAAAGTGAAAAATGGATAAAGAACTTGTGGTACTTACGTACAATGCAGTATCACTCAGCAGTGAAATCTATGTCATCAGGCCCGTAGCAGCACAATGAGTGGATTCAGGTACGATGATTCTAACTGAAATAAGTCACACAGAAAAAGAAACATCATAAGATATCAGTAATACACGGAATGTAAACTTGGCTACACAGGAACTGAATTACAGAACAGAACAGGGTCTCAAATTTAGAAAACCAACTTATGCTTGTTTAAGGGGAAAGGTGAGTTGGGGTGCTGCATAAAACCAGAGATTGAAATGAGCACAGATAAAGTTCCTTAAGCCAAATATGGAATAGACAAGAGCTACTCCTTGCTCAACGAAATGGACTCAACACCGCATATTAAACGCCTAAGAATGTACCTGACTCTTAAGTATCTTAAAACCTATGGATTACTATGTCTCCGAAAGAGAATCAAGCATGTGTACAGGGACATAAACGCAGCAGTGATAGGATTGGAGAGGTTCGGTGAGCAAATGAAGACCCTTTGAAGTCATATTGCATGGTACCCATTCCACGGGTTTCAACTACCCAGGTTTAAGGTATTCTTCCTTCAGCTAAAACATGCATGTGGAACC